>NC_041399.2:121572477-121767477 GCF_900747795.2 Erpetoichthys calabaricus
ATGTGTATGGATGTATATATGTATGTCTATATATGGCAGCATCATGCTGTGGGGGTGTTTTTCAGCTGCAGGGACAGGACCACTGGTTGCAATCGAGGGAAAGATGAATGCGGCCAAGTACAGGGATATCCTGGACAAAAACCTTCTCCAGAGTGCTAAGGACCTCAGACTGTGCCGAAGGTTTACCTTCCAACAAGACAATGACCCTAAGCACACAGCTAAAATAACGAAGGAGTGGCTTCACAACAACTCTGTGACTGTTCTTGAATGGCCCAGCCAGAGCCCTGACTTAAACCCAATTGAGCATCTCTGGAGAGATCTAAAAATGGCTGTCCACCAACGTTTACCATCCAACCTGACAGAACTGGAGAGGATCTGCAAGGAGGAATGGCAGAGGATCCCCAAATCCAGGTGTGAAAAACTTGTTGCATCTTTCCCAAGAAGACTTATGGCTGTATTAGCTCAAAAGGGTGCTTCTACTAAATACTGAGCAAAGGGTCTGAATACTTAGGACCATGTGATATTTCAGTTTTTCTTTTTTAATAAATCTGCAACAATTTCAAAAATTCTTTTTTTTGTCTGTCAATATGGGGTGCTGTGTGTACATTAATGAGGGAAAAAATTAATTTAAATGATTTTAGCAAATGGCTGCAATATGACAAAGAGTGAAAAATTGAAGGGGGTCTGAATACTTTCCGTACCATCCATACCCATCCATTTTCCAACCCGCTGAATCCGAACACAGGGTCACGGGGGTCTGCTGGAGCCAATCCCAGCCAACACAGGACACAAGGCAGGAACCAATCCCGGGCAGGGTGCCAACATATATACATATACAGTGGTGTGAAAAACTATTTGCCCCCTTCCTGATTTCTTATTCTTTTGCATGTTTGTCACACAAAATGTTTCTGATCATCAAACACATTTAACCATTAGTCAAATATAACACAAGTAAACACAAAATGCAGTTTGTAAATGGTGGTTTTTATTATTTAGGGAGAAAAAAAAATCCAAACTTACATGGCCCTGTGTGAAAAAGTAATTGCCCCCTGAACCTAATAACTGGTTGGGCCACCCTTAGCAGCAATAACTGCAATCAAGCGTTTGCGATAACTTGCAATGAGTCTATTACAGCGCTCTGGAGGAATTTTGGCCCACTCATCTTTGCAAAATTGTTGTAATTCAGCTTTATTTGAGGGTTTTCTAGCATGAACCGCCTTTTTAAGGTCATGCCATAGCATCTCAATTGGATTCAGGTCAGGACTTTGACTAGGCCACTCCAAAGTCTTCATTTTGTTTTTCTTCAGCCATTCAGAGGTGGATTTGCTGGTGTGTTTTGGGTCATTGTCCTGTTGCAGCACCCAAGATCGCTTCAGCTTGAGTTGACGAACAGATGGCCGGACATTCTCCTTCAGGATTTTTTGGTAGACAGTAGAATTCATGGTTCCATCTATCACAGCAAGCCTTCCAGGTCCTGAAGCAGCAAAACAACCCCAGACCATCACACTACCACCACCATATTTTACTGTTGGTATGATGTTCTTTTTCTGAAATGCTGTGTTCCTTTTACGCCAGATGTAACGGGACATTTGCCTTCCAAAAAGTTCAACTTTTGTCTCATCAGTCCACAAGGTATTTTCCCAAAAGTCTTGGCAATCATTGAGATGTTTCTTAGCAAAATTGAGACGAGCCCTAATGTTCTTTTTGCTTAACAGTGGTTTGCGTCTTGGAAATCTGCCATGCAGGCCGTTTTTGCCCAGTCTCTTTCTTATGGTGGAGTCGTGAACACTGACCTTAATTGAGGCAAGTGAGGCCTGCAGTTCTTTAGACGTTGTCCTGGGGTCTTTTGTGACCTCTCGGATGAGTCGTCTCTGCGCTCTTGGGGTAATTTTGGTCGGCCGGCCACTCCTGGGAAGGTTCACCACTGTTCCATGTTTTTGCCATTTGTGGATAATAGCTCTCACTGTGGTTCGCTGGAGTCCCAAAGCTTTACAAATGGCTTTATAACCTTTACCAGACTGATAGATCTCAATTACTTCTGTTCTCATTTGTTCCTGAATTTCTTTGGATCTTGGCATGATGTCTAGCTTTTGAGGTGCTTTTGGTCTACTTCTCTGTGTCAGGCAGCTCCTATTTAAGTGATTTCTTGATTGAAACAGGTGTGGCAGTAATCAGGCCTGGGGGTGGCTACGGAAATTGAACTCAGGTGTGATACACCACAGTTAGGTTATTTTTTAACAAGGGGGCAATTACTTTTTCACACAGGGCCATGTAGGTTTGGATTTTTTTTCTCCCTAAATAATAAACACCATCATTTAAAAACTGCATTTTGTGTTTACTTGTGTTATATTTGACTAATGGTTAAATGTGTTTGATGATCAGAAACATTTTGTGTGACAAACATGCAAAAGAATAAGAAATCAGGAAGGGGGCAAATAGTTTTTCACACCACTGTACATATATACACATATACATATATATATACATATACATATATGTATATATATATGTACATATACATATATATATACATATACATATATATATAGAAATTGCTTCGGTTCACGACCAAATCAGTTTACGACCAGAGTTTTGGAACGAGGGCTGCATCAGGGGTGGGCAGGAGGAGGAGTATAGGAACCTAATCAAGGACTTTGTTAAATGGTGTGACTCAAACCACCTACAACTGAACACCAGCAAAACCAAGCAGCTGGTGGTGGATTTTAGGAGGACCAGGCCCCTCATGGACCCCGTGATCATCAGAGGTGACTGTGTGCAGAGGGTGCAGACCTACAAATACCTGGGAGTGCAGCTGGATGATAAACTGGACTTGACTGCCAATGCTGATGCCGATGTACTTGTACAATGTACAGAGCCGATTATACTTCCTTAGAAGGCTGGCGTCTTTCAACATCTGCAATAAGATGCTGCAGATGTTCTGACAGACGGTTGTGGCGCGCGCCCTCTTCTACGCGGTGGTGTGCTGGGGAGGCAGCATAAAGAAGAGGGATGCCTCACGCCTGGACAAACTGGTGAGGAAGGCAGGCTCTATTATAGGCACGGAGCTGGACAGCTTGACATACGTGGCAGAGCAATAGGCGCTGAGCAGGCTCCTGTCAATCATGGAGAATCCACTGCATCCACTGAACAGTATCATCTCCAGACAAAGGAGCAGCTTCAGCGACAGACTGCTGTCACTGTCCTGCTCCACTGACAGACTAAGGAGATCGTTCCTCCCCCACACTATGTGACTCTTCAATTCCACTCGGGTTGGGGGGGGGGGGGTAAACGTTAACATTATACAAAGTTATTGTCTGTCACTCTTTAATTGAATATTGTTTTTTTTTATCAGTACGCTGCTGCTGGAGTACGTGAATTTCCCCTTGGGATTAATAAAGTATCTATCTATCTATCTATATAGCAAATGCACAAAGCTATAGGAGACAACTTGCTACAGTGTCTTTATTCTTAAGTTTTTATTTATTTGTTTCCCCTGTACATCAAATAGAAAAATATGCTTCTTAAAATATTTTATGGAAAAACCTGACATCTTTGAATATAACACTTTAATAGCAAAAACAAAATAGTTTAATCTTACCTTCATATGAAACTTACCGAACAATATTTTTATGTTTAAGCTCCTTCAAAAGACAAATTTCACGAAGTGCAGAGCTTGGGACACCCTATAATAAAGCAAAAGCCTGTGCTGTTAATCAATGTTCAATTCATTTTTAAACAACTACTTTAGATTAGCAGATCAATGAAGCACCATGTGTCAGGATTATCACATAGAATAATTTGCTTTTCCATCCACTTTCCATCTCATCCTTTTTACTGACATTCAGAGACCACATGCATCATCAACAAATTCATGGTATGTTACTAGATTTTTTTTTTTCTCCTCTTTTAATGTATCACTTGACTCAAGAGGTTTGGTACTTCTGCCTCATGGCTTACAGTGGGGCAAAAAAGTATTTAGTCAGCCACCAATTGTGCAAGTTCTCCCACTTAAAAAGATGAGAGAGGCCTGTAATTTTCATCATAGGTATACCTCAACTATGAGAGACAAAATGAGAAAAAAAAATCCATAAAATCACATTGTCTGATTTTTAAAGAATTTATTTGCAAATTATGGTGGAAAATAAGTATTTGGTCACCTACAAACAAGCAAGATGTCTGGCTCTCACAGACCTGTAACTTCTTCTGTAAGAGGCTCCTCTGTCCCCCACTCGTTACCTGTATTAATGGCACCTGTTTGAACTCGTTATCAATATAAAAAACACCTGTCCACAACCTCAAACAGTCACACTCCAAATTCCACTCTGGCCAAGACCAAAGAGCTGTCAAAGGACACCAGAAACAAAATTGTAGACCTGCACCAGGCTGGGAAGACTGAATCTGCAATAGGTAAGCAGCTGTGAAGAAATCAACTGTGGGAGCAATTATTAGAAAATGGAAGACATACAAGACCACTGATAATCTCCCTCGATCTGGGGCTCCACGCAAGATCTCACCCCGTGGGGTCAAAATGATCACAAGAATGGTGAGCAAAAATCCCAGAACCACACAGGGGGACCTAGTGAATGACCTGCAGAGAGC
This sequence comes from Erpetoichthys calabaricus, assembly GCF_900747795.2. Lineage (NCBI taxonomy): Eukaryota > Metazoa > Chordata > Cladistia > Polypteriformes > Polypteridae > Erpetoichthys > Erpetoichthys calabaricus. Next base: position 121,577,077 of record NC_041399.2, read on the forward strand.
TGGGACCAAAGTAACAAAGGCTACCATCAGTAACACACTACGCCACCAGGGACTCAAATCCTGCAGTGCCAGACATGTCCCCCTGCTTAAGCCAGTACATGTGCAGGCCCGTCTGAAGTTTGCTAGAGAGCATTTGGATGATCCAGAAGAGGACTGGGAGAATGGCATATGGTCAGATGAAACCAAAATAGAAATTTTTGGTAAAAACTCTACTCGTCATGTTTGGAGGAGAAAGAATGCTGAGTTGCATCCAAAGAACACCATACCTACTGTAAAGCATGGGGGTGGAAACATCATGCTTTGGGGCTGTTTTTCTGCAAAGGGACCAGGACAACTGATCCGTGTAAAGGAAAGAATGAATGGGGCCATGTATCGTCGGATTTTGAGTGAAAAACCTCCTTTTTTGCCCCACTGTATAGTTTCTGTGATTTATTCCCATCCTGGTCATTAATTACCGTACTTTCTTCTAGCTGTTTTTCCCAACAGATACTTTGCCCTGCAATGGTATTATTCTATTAGACGTCAAAGCCCGAGTATGTGGGTTCAAATTCTGCTACTAATACCATGTGACCATGAGCAAGTCATTTCCAATTCCTTTGCTCAAAATGGAAAACCAAAAAAAAAAAATGTAACCGGTTGTATCTCAAATAAATCATTTTAGTATATCTGCATTTCTTTTCAAATGTGCTATGAACTGATATTTCATAGTGCAGTGGTGTCCTCCTTTTAGCCAATGCAATAAAAATGGTACCCAGCTTTTCACTAGTGACCAAGTGATCAGCTACAACAAGACTACAAAAAAGGTATATGAAGTTGCAGTCATAAGAAATTCATATTTGACTTTAAAAGATGCAATGTGTTATATTTCAGCTGAATTAATGGATCACTTAAAAATCTCCATTAGTCTTTCAGTTGTCATATTAATTATATTGCTCCTTAGCTTACATTGGAATCTGTTTTGTCATGCCCTACACTACCTCAGAAGAGAAATCATTTGTAGAGTAAATGGGAGTGCTTCCCCATGATTTTCCAACTGTTGGAATACCCTCAAGTAGCTAGTATCATCTTAGAAAAAGAAAATGGCTTTTACTAATACTAATGAGGTATGTGGTGCACCAAGAGAATCTAAGCTTGGAATTATAAATGCTAAGCTTTAAAGCAAAGCTTTAACTTAGATTAAAATGATATCACCGAATAGTAATTGATGATAAATAACAGCCAGAAGCAATCAAAAATAACTGACATGTATGGGTTTTTGGTTTTAACTCCCTTTATTTATTTATTTTTTTATATAGTCAATATGTTTTAAAAGGTGTTCTTAAGATTTCAGCAGTTGGATTTTACTGAGCATGTGCAATGCTTGAAGATAAAGGTTTCTAGTAAGGAAGAGATATTTTTGCTCAGCGAAATCTAGAGCAGAGGTTCACAACATATGGTATATGTGTCACGGGTTGTACCCTCACAGGTGGCGCAGTGGTAGTGCTGCTGTTTTGCAGTAAGGAGACTGTGGAAGATTGTGGGTTCGCTTCCCGGTTCCTCCCTGTGTGGATAGCACTTTGAGTACTGAGAAAAGCGCTATATAAATGTAATGAATTATTATTATTACCAGAGGAATTACCTAGTGGTACCAGAACAAAAAAAAAAAAAAAAAAAAAGACATTGCGAGTGCCAAATTAAAGCACAAGGAATTTGTGACATTTGAAAACTGAATTTTGAATTGCCCATTAAATTTTACTCTTCTGTAGGTTTTATTAACCAGTTAATATCACTTCCACACACTGATGTTGTCGTACAACAACAAACATAAAAGTTGCACAGATTCATTTTCTGACAAACCTAATTTGAAAAGTGTGCTGTTATTAAAGCAGCTTTAGAGAGCTCTGTAAATAAAAATGGCCTTAATTATTTTGGTATTTGCTAATGCACGTGGTAATGCCATAATGGTGCTTGAATGTTTTAGTATTGGTTTTAAGCAGTGTCCTGGGCAAGGTCATCTAAGTGGAAGACTCTTGAAAAATGTTAGAGAGAGCAGCTCAAAAACATTTTTGAAGATCAAATATTTATTGAATATCAATTATAACAGTGGATATAATTTTTGCTAATAAAATAAAAAAAAAATAACCACCAGGTTTCCCATAAAATAAAATGTCAAACGAAGGCAATGAGGATGACAGTATTAATAGCATAAATATTACCCCAACCCCACTCCTACCACCCAAAAAATATTAGCTCTATTAAAAATAAGAATAATAATAAATAATAATAACAATAATAATAAGTAAAAAGAAAATTGCCTGAGAAAAGCCTAGGAAGGGAATGCAACCTGGATGTCAGGCCCTGTTGAGATAAAATATAAGTAGAAAGCAGAAGAGAATAGCAGAAATCATTTCACAGTGAAAATAAGATTATCTTTGCAACTATTGTTCCTAAGATGAGAAAGAGCAGAAGGAGCATTACCCAAGTATAACAGGATTCCATCTGCATGAAATGATATTTTATGAAGTAAAGTGCTTAGCCATAACTGGAGGTGAATAGTTTGTGGGAACAAGGAGCAATGGCTAGAGACTCCAGAGAAAGATTAAAAAATGCGGACAGAAAAAGCACCCCAGCCTGGCATCTTCAAAAAATCTGAATGGGTTGAGAGATGTTTGAATTTATGAGTATAATCGGTATAGGTGAAGAATAAAATGTTTAAATCTTATTAATAAAGACATCAACAAATCCAACTGATCTCATAACCTGCCAAAGGAAATTCCAGAACATGAAGCCAAAGGCTTTTTCTGTGTCAAGACCTAATGAAACTGCCAGACTAGATATTGGGACTGCAACAAAAATATGGAAGAGGCAGCACATATTATCATCTGCCTGACAAAAAGAAATACCTGATCAGGGTAAATCAATTTGTGAATAACTGACTAATCTTTTTCAAAAGATGTTAACTGAACATTACTGAAAGTTTGTCACAGAAATCAGCATGTGAGGCAGGGGTGTGTTAAACCGCTAACAAAGGGTGCAGGGAGAATGCTCTGCAATACAAATTGGATCATGACAATATAATTAGTTAGTGACACTATTTCCAATGTATAATTGACCAATTAAGCTGCAAGAGATTGCAAAAGGGGATTCTACTCCGCTGGGCCATTCAGCAAGATCTTTAACCTAAAAATTGCTCTAGGGATCTGTATAATGACTGACTCAGTACCAAAAAACAAAAATACTATGGCATGCACATGCGCATTGGAGGCAGCCTGTGGGCTCTAATGATGGTAATAAAAACTTATTACAGACCCATTTCAAATTTAACGTCTCCTTAAAATGTTTGAAAAAGTAGTTGCCAATCAGCTTCAGTCTCACCTGACATATCACAATTTATTTGAGAAATTCTAGTATGGCTTCTATACCAGTCATAGTATAGAAATGGCACTAACACGTGTTGTAAATGACATTCTGATATCCTGTGATGAAGGAAACTCCACTGTAATTATGTTGTTTGATTTAATCACAGCATTTGATACCATTGAACATTCTGTTGTACAACACAGGCTGAAAACAAACAATGGGCTTACGGGCAATGTCCTTGCCTGTTTTATTTCCAATTTATCAAACTGATTCCAGTATGTACAGAAATGGGCTGACAGTACCCCATCATTATACACAGGAGAGAAATATGGTGTCTGACAAAGCTCAGTACTGGGACCTTTACTGTTTTCTCTTTACATGCTTCCACTGGGAACTATCATTCGAAAATATAACACTAATCTTAACTTATACAGAGATGACACCTTTCTTTTAGACCAAATGAGATTTCTCTGATGATGTCCTTAATTAGATGAGTTAGTAAGTTGAAGGAGTGGATGGATGACAACTTCTTGTCTTTGAACACAGATAAAACAGAAATGTTAATTATTGTAGAGAGTGATGTCTATCACAACAATATTTTGTCATTATTTAACTTTGTTGGAATCACCATTAGTTTTACTGAATCACCCTGCCATTATCTTTAACACTAGAATGTCATTTAAAGTGCCCATTACAAACTTTCCAAAACATGTTTTTTCCATCTTAAAAATTTGGAAAATTAAGGAATTTTCTAAATATTCAGGATACTGAGAAATTAACACATGCATTTATTTCTAGTTGGCCTGACTACTGCAATGCAGTGTCCACTGGCTGTTCAAACCATTCTTTAAACAGCTTTCAGTTAATTCAAACTGTTGCTGCAAGAATTATTACAAGAACAAGAAAATGCAAACAAATAACAGCAGTTCTTAAGTCCTTACAGTGGCTCCCAATTAAGTTTAGGACAGATTTCAAACTACTTTGAGCATATAAAGCCTTAAATGGCCAAGGTCCTGCTTACTTAACTTATTAATTACAAATAGGAGTGTGTGATGTGCATCATCTATGATATCTTGTTATTTAACGACATGCAAGCTAAACTTATCTAGTATGTGCAAAACACAATCAAAAACACACCATGAGAGTCCACACATTCACCATCTCATGTAACCTAACAGTATAAACTACTGCGTGTGCATGCACAGTCAGTGCACCACAAGTGAAGCTGCCTAAAAGTGAATGAATAAACAGCACAAGGGGATAAATAGCCTCGCAATCTACGTTGTTTTGATTTAATTGCAAGACGTGGAAGTGGTTTGGCTTTGAAAAGACTGATGTTGCTTTAAAGACAGCAATGTGCAAATTATGTAGGAAATAGTTTGCCGCTAAAGACAGCTAAAAAACTAACTTGTTTTACCATCTGTGAAGTGAAATTGGTCTAGCGCGGAGCCCTGTATGTAGGTGTCAGGCCAATGTCCTCAATTCCAAAGCACATTTTTTTTCCTTTCACTATTTAAAACACTCATACAGATCCAGAAGTCTTTGACCGGCTATTTAAAAAAAACACTGGGATTCAGAGAAAGCAAATGGCACACTTCCACTGAAAAAGAGATCAAGAGCGACTTGATAATACCTGTGATGGACAGTGATGTAAATCCACTTGAATGGTGGAAAACACATTAAGTACATTTTCCCCAAATTGGGGAATTGGGGTTTTCTGCATGGGAGGAAATGTAACATGTAAATGCACTAATCTGTAGCCAGATGCTGTGGACAGACCAGTGTTTCAGCCAAACAACTTGGAAGTTTCCTCAGTAGAATTTTATAACTTTAAATTTTTTCTGATATCTTTGTGCAATATTGGACAGAACTTGAAGTTAGTAATTTGTTTAAAAATGTTATAGGTTTGGGATTTTTTTGTATCTTTGGGCAATATATGATGGAACTTGTTTACAAATGGCATAGATTTTTTTTTTGTCCCTGTGCAGTATTTGACAGAACTTTGAATTTTTACATTATAGTACGGTATGTTTGCTTTTTGTTCTTGCTTGCATGCTGCACAATTCACTTTACAGCAGCGCAATTTATGTTCATCTGGACTGTAATGTTAATGCCATGTAGTTCAATTATGATTAGTTTTTTTTACTTCTGTTGGATTCATGTCTTGTTTACATTAAGGCCATGTTTAAAATGCTCTGTTTAAAAGAAATAAATTGTGGCAGTTGTAACAACTCGCCTAATTAATTGGTGGAACTGTTATTTAATGCATCGTCCCTTCCTCCCTCCACAGAACAGAGGACTGACATCCATTCCATCGCTTATGTCATGTAAGAGCCATTTTCCTAGTTATATAAAATTCATAAATATTTTACTAGATGACAATGCATAATCTATGGGAGGTTCCTAAAACCCCCATAAGTTGTGTATAATTGGTATATTCTAGCTATTTTCTATCTGCTTTGACTAAACATTATTCTTCAGTTAGTGACCAGCCTTGCCATGTGTAAGGCGTAGAAGGCATAAGGTTTTAAACCGTGCCCATGCCTTTAAAGTGTGTGAAGTAACTCGTGCTGAAGTAAGCGCAGAGCCGTATGCTTAAGGCGTACAGAAGAAGTTAAGAATCTTTAAGTATAGAAAGAAGAAGTAAAGAACTTTTAAGTACAGAAATAACTAAAGTTTCTCAAGAAAAGCTAAGTTTAGAGAAGATACATTTTCCTTTTTTTTTTGCCTTTTATTCTACGTGTGTAACTACTTTGTTCTTTATTCTTGTGTGGATTATATGCCTTTAACTTTCACTAAATATTTTTTAAAGCAAACTTTTGGACTGAGAGACTTCTTTTGGCACGCGTTTTACCCGTGCTTGATCTCGCCTTATACTTCGGTGGCTACATGTCACTTACGTTATCCATCCTCTTGGACCCGCACCTTCCTCCCAAGATCATTTGAAGTCAACAATTCCGTCATTTTCAAACAGTCCTGCTTTGAACTCGAGTCTTTAAAGTTGGCCAGTAATTTTACCTGACAACTCTTTTAATTTTTTTCCCCCCAACAATTATGTGAGGTCACCAGGAGGTATCTCCAAGTCTTTATCATTGTCCCGATTCAAGTACCGAATTCATGTATGCATTCACATCAATGCCCTCAACAGGTTTATAGTGTTTAAATGGGAGAAATGATTAATAATGTAAGGAAGGAATGATGATTGGTGGGGCAGAGAAGAAAATATAGAAACAAAAGCAATTTTTTTTTGGGCAAAGGTCAAAAATACAGCAGAACTGGCCAAACATTTCAAAAAACATTTCCAAAAGTTTAGCATCCAATATGCCTCAAACCAGAATCACCATGCCTAGTCTCCAGGAATACACTGAGGCAACTCCAACAACAGAGTATTGCTTATGACAACATCAATGTACATTTTCAGCCTGGAGCTTAGTCTCTTTTTATAATGCTACATCAATCTATTTGTGCCATAGATACTTATGGATGCTGACTCTCTTGATGTTTGACCCGAGGCATTGAAACACAATATTTTAAGGTTAGCTATATTAGTAAAAATGAAGACATCAAAGTATTGAGAAATAATGAACAAAAAGATTATGAGGGGTTGAGAGCAGAAATGTCTGACCCCACCAGAGTTCCAGGCAAAAATCTATATATATAATTCACTAAGCCGCCGACAAGTAGCCACCCATGGAAAGCACGCAAGACAGCCACGCCCACCAACTCTAAGACCATTGGATACGACGACAACTCGCAGAGCCACGCCCACCAACTCGGACGCAGCAACTCACAGAGCACAGCATCATTCGCGTTCGTCTCTGCTACACTCCATATGCACCTCTGAAGAAGTATGTTTGTCGTGGATGTGAATCGCTGTATGCGGCGTGTAGAACAGTTTGCGAGAGGTATCCCATGGTCTTACAGTTGGTGGGCGGGTGTAATAAAAAGGTTTTCTCTGTAACAGGAGAAGGGATGAAATAAAGGAGTAAGAGGGGGTTGGTCACTTCAGTGCAAAACCAGCTACAAAGATTGGAATGTCTGGGATGATAGCGAAAGAATGTGCAAAAAAACTTGTTTCTCAAAAAGGGTTTCAGAATGTTTTAGGGAAAGGTTAATTAATGCAAGATGTTTTTCTGTAAGTTGTTTTGATGTCTCTAAGAAGGGTTGTTTTAGGCTTAGTAGAGATAACACATAAGTTGCCCGTGGGAAGAGGTGTGCAGAAACTGATCACTTCTGTATACACTGCTTACACGTAAGCCATTTTGGGCAAGGACACTCAATTAGTATATAAGGGAAGGTTCCGCCCTCAGTTTCTTTGGAAGCTCAACCGTGGGGAACGTGCACACCGCCCGGTATTGGACCAGGCTCACGAGTTGATCCTCTGACGAGACTGACACGCGGGCTCCCTCAGTCTACTGGTCTAGGATGATGGCTCTGGGTCTTTTGATATTACTGTAAGTCAATAGTATAATTCATATATTGATATTACTGTAAGTCAATAGTATAATTTATATAACTGTATTACTGTAAGTCAATAGTATAATTTATATATCTGTATTACTGTGAGTCAATAGTACAATTCCTATATCTGCATGTATATTGCTATTATATTGTATGTAACTGATATTATATCTGAACAAGTAAACACAATTGAAGTATTGGACCTTTCCTCTCTGATTCCTGCCTGCTTATTTTCTGTTAAAATCTTTGAACCATTTTCCCAAACTAAAACATTTTGGCATAGTCGGTGGCAGGATTCTGGGGAATTTGGTAAAATATTGAATTATTAAGTGAGGCAAAGGAAATCAGAGATGTTTAAGAAAAAGGATAAAAGCCCTGGCGCAGCTCCTTTACCTCTCCCCGGCTGGGAAGAAACAGTATGGGAAGACTGCGCCAGAGAATTGAGATGTGGGGGGGGATTAGCACAATATTGGCAGAGCTTGGATCCCCCAACACCAGTGAATGTACTAGCCGCGCTTAAGAAATGTCAGGTGTCTGTAAAGGAACCCATAACGGGCTTGCAGACGCGGTGGTGGGTTTTGCTAACTGCGGTTAAAAATCTGGACAGTCTGATAGACGAAAAAGAAAGGGAGATTAAGAAAATGCAAATGGACTTGGCGGATGCGTTAGGGCGGGCCTCAATGGCCGAATCCCAGGTAGCTGTATTATTGCCGCGGGTACAGAGAGCCGAGGGGATGGCGGAAAAGGCAGCCTTTTGCATAGCCAAGGTGAATGCGAAAAAGAAGCGCAGACCGGATGTTGCGAAGGTTAAAACGTTTGTAGCCGCAGCTAATGTCCATGAGTGGGATCCTGAAAAATGGGATGGTAACATTTGGGATGATGATTATGAGGATGATGACGGACCCGATGCAGGGTCTGTAATTGATCCTCTGCCTTTACAGGCTAAACCCGTGACACGTCGCAGACTTTTTACTGATGCACAGGGTAATGTTAGGAGGGGAGATGTTTATGAAGATTACACTGCACAAGAAAGAGAAGGATTTAGATCACGTTATGCACAAGGGCGAAATGAGCCAGTAGACACATGGCTTGTACGCTTGCATGATGCAGGAGCCGGGCATGTGTCACTGGATGGGGGGGGGGGATGGTAACGAATTTACAGATTATGCCATCGATCCCCATTTTAAACAAGCAATGAGACAAGAACTGACCAAGTTAGAAGGGGATAGATAGTACGTTGTTGGCGCTGGCGGCGAACGCAGCATTTGAAATATATCCGCACCCACAGAATTGGCCTGAAGTAAAACCATGGACGACTTTGCAGCAGGCGATTCGAGTGGTTAGAGAATTGGCAATGAGGGACGCCGTGGTAGCGGGCCAGGCGGACCAGTTAGATTTGTTCCCATTTACATCTATGGCCAGGACCGTCCTGATAAGAACAGCCCCTGCTAGTTTGAAAGGAATAATAATGACTCTTTTACTGAATGAGGTAGGTGCAGGAGTGGGGGAGGTTGTGACTAAATTACGGGATTTAGGTGACCTGGGAGAGTGGGGAGGAGCCCCACCAGGGACAGCTGCAACACAACCCACTGGGGCTACATCAAGGGATAGCGCCTATAGGACAGGAGGAGTGAATAGAAAGGAGTTATGGGGAGCGTTAATTAATGCTAAGGTCCCTAAGGAGGAGATAGATGGACAGCCTACAGGAGTGCTCCTGGACCGGGCAAAGAAAAAAGGACTTATAGATAAGTCTGGTGGAATAAAGAAACGAGTAGCAAAGGCAGAAGTACATTCACTTCTTACCTTCGCTGAATGGGAAAAATTAAGTAAAAAGCATGACGAAGTTCTTACCTTTGCTGAGTGGGAGAAATTGAGCAAAAAGCGTGATGAAACTGGCCCCTCTTCATCTTCTGAGAGCTCCTCGGAGGAAGAGGAGGAGGAAGATAGGGAGAAAAACCGGCGTAAGAGTAAACACAAGAAAGGAGGAAAGAAAGCCAAGGGCAAAGGGAAAGGGAAAAATAAAGGAAGGACTTTATATCCCGTTGAAGAATTAGAACGCGCAGCACGAGATTGTTAGGGATGGGGCCAAGCACAGGTGAGAGCCCTAAATTGGCATGATGCGGACATTCAACCTTTTGTACCGGTAACGATACATTGGGAAACTAAAAACAAACAAATAGTAAAGGCTCTCATCGATACGGGTGCGGAGGCCACTTTAATATATGGGAATCCATCTAAATTCAAGGGGAAACGATTGACAGTGCAGGGGATTGGGAGAACGGACATCCCTGCCACTCAGGTGACGGTGATGTTACAAATTGGTCAGTTGCCCGTGAGACCCTACCCCGTACTAATCACCCCAGTGAAAGAGTATATAATAGGGATGGATCGTCCACAGGTGGCAAATATACTGTAATCGCATGCTGGCATACAGCCGGCAAATGTCAGCGTGCATCAACAGCATTTCTGAAGTTTTTTAGGTGTACGGTAGAATCAGCTTTTACAGCTGTGTTTTCTTCGCTAAAAATGGAGACAGCAGTAGTTGCAACAGAAACTTTAACGGCAACGTTAACTGTAGCAGTAGCAATAAAGAGAGTCGAATCGGAGGCCGTTGTGCTTTCCTCGAGGAGGGCGGAGTCAGCTGCGCTAGTCAAAGACGCAGATAAGGTGTCTCTGCATAAAGTGGAGGCAAAGGCGGTTAAAACAGAAAACCTACACTTGTCTGCTGGTCAGACAGATTGTGTATGGTTAATAATTATTATAAAGCAGTTAGATGAGGAGGCAAAAGAGAGGAGTAATACCTGGCTAAAAAGTCTCGAGCAGCTAGCAGTACACGTAGCGATGTATATCAAGAATGCCATACGGATTAAACAACGACCGTTCAGTGTTAAAGTGTGTGATTTGATTTCGGGGTCTTTTGACCCTGAGGAACAGCAGTAGAACTTAAGCTGGTTATTGGGAGCACTCCTTTCAAAGCCCCTGTGTTGATTATTGCTGCAGAGAAAACAATATGTATATTGGAGACGTCAGTTTACAAGTAAAGCTGCTATAATGTGAGGGTTACTTGTATGTAGTAATGAAGGAAAGTGTAAGTGACAATATGGTGTGCATTTGCTTAAACGAAATAATTGGTATGAAAAATGGCATGTGGCAGTATAAAAACAGCCAATGCCAAATTGCAAGTGAAAACAGAGGACTGAAAGAAAAGGAAAAGAGTAAGAATGTTTTCTTCCATTTATTCTCTACTGCACTGCATTCTCTGTATAATTTTGAGGTTTAAAAATGTTATACCAATAGTTAATTCATAACTTTTTGTAAAAGTAACCAGTGCTAAGATAAGATTTGATTTTGACATTGAATGTGGAGAAACTGGTGGATTTGTATAGCCATTGTAGACTGCAGGGCATGAGTTGAATAATGTGACTGAAAACTAAGTAAATTAAAGAAAGAAATAGAGGAGATGAAAGCAAAGCACGTGTTTGTATATGAAAGCTTTTGAAAGTACTGCATTTGAATTAATGGAATGGCCATTTTAGCAGTTAGTTGGAATGAAAAAAAAACTTATTGGTGTTTCAAGCAGCACATTCATATTGGGGAATAAGTAAATGAAAGGCAGTGGCTTACCATCCAGTCTTTGGAGCTCAGCATGTAAAACAAAGGGGTGAAAATCCCGAAGGGACACTACGGGCATGTATGCCCAAGATCAAGTCTGGCGCTAAAGGGAGTCACTGTGCTAGCAGGCGTAATTGACGCAGATTACCAAGGGACCGTCAAAGTTCTGTTACAATCCTCAATGGGGGATCCAATCAAATTGACTAAGGGAGATCGAATAGCACACTTGTTAATAATACCAGTTCACATGGGAAAAGTGCAGGAAAGTACTGCACCAGTAGTTAAGACTGGCCGGAATGTGGGGGGATTTGGATTAACAGATGCTCCTAAATTGGTTAATGGGGCGAAGGTGTGGGTTAAACAACCCAATGAACCACCCCGCCCGGCAGAAATCATCGCAATGGGACAGGATTTGATTGTAACTGTTCTATACAATGGAGAAGAAACATGGGTAAATGTTCCTGTAAAACACTGCTATAGACGGGAGTGAGGAGTGGGTGCAACATGCTGTGTTCTTGTTTTACAGAATTGGGGGTGTTCTGAATGAAGTAGGAGCCACCACATTAGGAGGCGAGGCAACGGAGACGACTCAGGTCCGATGGTGGTGGAACAATTTCAATAAGCCCATACGTCAGGAGAACACCACGTGTCCGGAGAATCAGTCTTGCAATGTCCTCAACATTACGACTGGTGACGGGTGCACCATCTACTCCTCGAACTTGAAGGTGCCGGGGGTAAAACCACAGAAGTATCTGATTGAGTGCTCTGAAAACTTAAATATTACCTGGACGTCGAAAGTAACTTGGTGTATGGGGCCCTGGAACGGCTCCAAGGTACAGTGCGAGGTTAATGCAACATCAGGCGAATACACCTCTAATAAGACTGGGCCCATTGGCTGGATCAATGCAACTGAAATTATTAACAGGACTATACCAATGCTTGCTATAGCCGTGTGGGCCAGAACCCCCATAACGAGACAGTCACATGTAGAACCAATAATTGACACATGTAAACTTGTTTCTATGACAGCAAAAAGGACTAAGGTTACATGGCAAGTGACGTTTCCACTGTTGCCACAGTGTAAGCGTGCTAAACGGGCATGGTATGACACTTTCTTAGGAGGGGTTGGCACCACCCTAGGAACTTTAAACACCGTAGATAATGAAATAACTGCAAACAAGCTTGAGAATGTGGGACGACATACTCACAAAGTGGCAGACCAAATGGCTAGGTGGTTACCTCAGTCCATGGTCTCTCATCAGCAAACAGTAAACTGGGAACAACGCGCTTCAGATTGGATAATCACGGCTAGCAATGACACTCGATGGCTAAATGTCTCAACTTTCATGAACTGGACTGTATGCACTTTTAACATATTACAAGCACAGATACAGAAAAATAACATGCAAATGGCTTTAAGGACTAATAATATGCAAATATGGCAAGATATATGGAACATTAGCAGTAGCTTATGGTTAACGGTTAAACCTGAAAATACTGAGTGTAATGATATAATATGTAATGGGTATTGGTTTCAATATAATGTTACCACTATGATAACCTTGTGTAGATATCACGTTTTACCTGTTGTTGCACACGGACACCCTTTGGTGCTGCTTATTATTATTATTACTTTAATGACTATATTCAATTGCTATGTGTTTTGTGTTTTAAAACGAATTAATAACAGAGCACGACAGACAAGGTTGCTGATTTTGCGCTGAGCGAGGGACCGATTGTAATAAAAAGGTTTTCTCTGTAACAGGAGAAGGGATGAAATAAAGGAGTAAGAGGGGGTTGGTCACTTCAGTGCAAAACCAGCTACAAAGATTGGAATGTCTGGGATGATAGCGAAAGAATGTGCAAAAACTTGTTTCTCATAAAGGGTTTCAGAATGTTTTAGGGAAAGGTTAATTAATGCAAGATGTTTTTCTGTAAGTTGTTTTGATGTCTCTAAGAAGGGTTGTTTTAGGCTTAGTAGAGATAACACATAAGTTGTCCCGTGGGAAGAGGTGTGCAGAAACTGATCACTTCTGTATACACTGCTTACACGTAAGCCATTTTGGGCAAGGACACTCAATTAGTATATAAGGGAAGGTTCCGCCCTCAGTTTCTTTGGAAGCTCAACCGTGGGGAACGTGCACACCGCCCGGTATTGGACCAGGCTCACGAGTTGATCCTCTGACGAGACTGACACGCGGGCTCCCTCAGTCTACTGGTCTAGGATGATGGCTCTGGGTCTTTTGATATTACTGTAAGTCAATAGTATAATTCATATATTGATATTACTGTAAGTCAATAGTATAATTCATATATCTGTATTACTGTAAGTCAATAGTATAATTTATATATCTGTATTACTGTGAGTCAATAGTACAATTCCTATATCTGCATGTATATTGCTATTATATTGTATGTAACTGATATTATATCTGAACAAGTAAACACAATTGAAGTATTGGACCTTTCCTCTCTGATTCCTGCCTGCTTATTTTCTGTTAAAACCTTTGAACCATTTTCCCAAACTAAAACAGCGGGTCTCTGTTAGTTGCTCTTGCGAGGTTCAGTCTCTCCCTGTGCATTTCCTGTGCGACACACACACACACACACACACACACACACACACACAGAGGCAGCGCGAGAGCCGCACACACACACAGGCAGCGCCAGAGAGAGAGACAGACGCGCGCACACACACAGAGGCAGCGAGAGAGAGAGCCGCGCACACACACAGGCAGCGCCAGAGAGAGGCAGAGGTACACACACAGGCAGCGCCAGAGAGAGGCAGAGGTACACACACAGGCAGCGCGAGAGAAAGAGCCGCACGCACACACACAAGCAGCTCCAGAGAAAGAGCCGCACGCACATGCACGCACATACACAGGCAGCGCCAGAGAGAGACAGACAGACAGACACACACACACACACACACACACACACACACACACACAGAGGCAGCGAGAGAGAGAGCCGCGCACGCACACAGGCCGCGCCAGAGAGAGAGACAGAGGCGCACACACACAGGCAGTGGGAGAGAGAGACAGAGGCGCACACACACAGGCAGTGAAAGAGAGAGAGCCGCACACACACACAGGCAGCGCGAGAGAGAGAGAGAGGGCTGGACTCATAAGGTAGGAAGGCAGTTAAAGAATGCACTGGGCTTGATTTTGTTTTCACTTCTGTTTACAGAGATCGGTTCGTAGTGTGCATTTTTGAAATGTTACTTTTCTTGGTGGTTTATTAAATTACAGATTTTTTTTTAAATGTTCATTTTTTGTTGCTGTAGCGCAAACTATTGCAGTGTTAGTTTTCTCTGTTGTTCAAGGTTTTCTCAGTGTTATTCAATGTTTTTACATTTAGTTTACTATTACGCTGTGCATTCTATGGTTTAATTAACTATATTTGTGCTTAAAAACTTACAAAAATATATATTTACATACAGTTCGAATGGTCTGGAATGGATTAATTGTATTTACATACAATCCTATGGGAGAAATTGCTTCGGTTCACGACCAAATCTGTTTACAACCAGAGTTTGGAAACGAATTATGGTCGTGAACTGAGGTTCCACTGCATTCTTTTCGGTTGTGACGCATGACCGCGTCCACCACTGCAAACTTTTTTACACCCCATGGTCTTAGAGTTGGTGGGCGGGTCTCCGTGAGTTGCTCTTGCATGCGGGCACATGACCAGGCAGTGTGTATGCTTCGAGAATGAGGGTGGACACGGCAGGACCATCTAAGAAGAGGCATGTTTGTCGCGGATGTGAATTGCTGTATGCAGCATGTACAAGATGCACTTTTTAAACCCAATCATGTTACTGACCTGTTGCCAATTAATATAATTAGTTTCAAAATGTTTCTTCAGGTGCTTCTTTCAAGTACCACTTTCTTTTCCAGCCTTTTGTTTTGAGATGTGTTGCTGCCACCAAATTCAAAATGAGCTAATATTTTTCATGACATAGTAAAATGTCTCACTTTCATCATTTGATATGTTTTCTGTGCTCTGTTGTGACTAAAATATGGGTTTATGAGATTTGCAACTCATTGCATTCTGTTTTTACTTATGTTTTAGATAGTATCCCAAAATATTTTGGAATTCAGGTTGTATATGGCCTAATATTCATATGTGGAGCAGAATTTCAGCTAATACTGAATTAAATTTTTAGTGTGCCACCAACATGTATGTACTGCATTACAAATGGTTGTGTAAGCAAACTGCTTGAATTTAGAATAATAAATATTATTTAGGGAAAAACATCACATATCTAAAGCAACAGTCATGTGAAAAGCACGTAGACCCATGAAATCGTTCTTTTTCTTTTGCAACAAATATGGAAATGCCAAAATACATTTTATTTTTAAACATTAGAACAATCTAGTTGAGAACAGGCCACTTAGTCCATCAAAGCTCACCAGTCCTATCAAGTTAACTGCACAAGTTATATACAGTATATGTATAATATTATGGGCTTTGAATAATAACAATGTACATCTCTAAATATAAAAGGAAATCCTGGAATGGAAAGCAAATGCAAGGCTACGATACGTGATAATCTCGAAAGACATTTTAAAGACCTGCGAGACCAAGGAGACTTGCCATGGTGCGTCTCGCGGGGAAACCGTAAACATGAGACTTGGTGCCAAGAGATTGTCCCAGGGCCATAGCAAAAAGGACAGCAGCTGTACAGGCTTTAAAAAGATTGAAGGGCAGCGCGACAGCAGCTATAACCCCCCTGCTCCAAACACGAGCAGCGTTATACATCCTGCAAGACACGCCCGGGGCCAGTAATAAAAGACAGGTATTGCTTTTACAACGTCACGCGAGACCAGGCAGTGAGCCATCATTTAAAACAAGTAAACAGACCTCTAAGCTAGCAATTGTTGGATTGTTTTTGGCAGACAAGCATCATGTGTTCCCAATAAGGTTGGGCGGTATCCAAATTTTGATACCGTCAAACCTCCTCCCTATTTTACCTCGGTATACGGTATTACCGTGAATAATAAAAAAAAATGTGACGTAAGGCTCAGACAGCGTCACCAAACTGCTGGCTTGTGCCTAAACCGTTCAGAAACTGAATATCAAACACTAATACTGAAACAATAACAAAATAACATGCAGAACAATATTAACAACTTTTATTAGCAACAAATAGCAGTTTATAAAAAAGTGCAAATACAACAGTCAAACAGAATTAAATTAACATAAACTTCCAGAACAGTTTTCGCGCGGAGACGCGCACACAAATCAATTAAATTAAATCACACTGCCTGAATAACTTTTAATAACAAAGAAGAGCAGCTTATAAAAAAGTGCAAATAGACCCACAACAGTCAACCAGAGTTGAATTAACATAAACATCATCCATATTATAAAAAGTATTGCAAAGCAATAGTCCTAAACAAAAACTTCTTTCCAGTCTTCTTTCCAATATCGTTTTTAACGTAAACCAAATAAAAATACCTGAATCAATTAAATAAATAAAAATAAACACAGTGCGAATAGGAACGAATGGCAAGTGGCATCAATCTAGTCAAGATTTTTCGCTAGAAAAACCAGCATGTTTACTTTGTCTGGCTTTAACAGGGCATGTTGTGGGCGGACAACTTTACCTGCGGTGCTGAAAACCTGCTCCGATGGTGTGCTTGTGGCAGAGACGCACAGGTACTTTCGTGCCACTCGCGACATCTGGGGAAAACGCCCGGCAGCATTTTTCCACCAGAGAATTGGGTCCTCGTCTACTTGAGTAACTGGCTCCAAACAGTAGGCTGTTATTTCAGCTCCGACTCGGTCCTCTACGGTGCCGATGCCGACGGGACCTACCATTACATCAAATTTTTTTTGCAGCATACTTCCCAGAGTCATCTTTTTTCGTGAGGGTGCAGGTTGCGCCTCTCCCTCTTCCACTCTGATGGCCACTGGACCTGCTGCCTCTAAGCTCACGATCTCAGCCTGTAATTCAGCCTTGGTCTCAGCCAATGCGTTGTCATCCGTCTCATATCCTCCACGGTAACGAGGGTCGAGGAAAGTGCATTTTCGCAATATTTTGCGCACTGAATTGGATTCATACTTGGCCTCCAGCTTTGTTAGAATTCCAGTTTTGATTGACTTTGTTAGCGGGAGGTCATTTTCTGACGCAGCCAACACATTGTCCCTGCAGAGCTGTAGTATGGGGAGGATACAGGAACTGGTCACATAATTTTCTCCTGACAAAATATCAGTGAAGTCACCGACTGGTTTCAGTGCTTCGTGAACAGCTTTCAAGACGTCCATGTCCTGCCAGGTCAGGGACAGGCTGCTCCTTCTGTCATCAGACAGGACGTGTCTGATCGCTTGGGCCTGCTCGAGGATGCGCTCCACCATTGCCAGTTTGGAGCCCCAGCGAGTTGCGCAGTCCTGCCGACGGATGGATGGATGAATTAATTAATGAATGATGAATAAACGATTAAATGAATGAATAGGCCTAAATAAACAAATGAATGCATAAATAAATAAGTCCATTAATGTATATTATTCCATTTGGTCAAATTTGCATTCACATTTATTTTAGGCTAAATAAGTCCCTTATGCGCATCAAGCCTGCATTTATTTGATAAAAAATACAAGAAAAAAATTACAATTTAAAAAATGGTTTTCTATTTTAATATAGTCTACTTTTCAATATAATTTATTTATGTGATGCAAAGCATATATATATATTTATTATATATGCCCCTTTTTTTATATTTGAGCCCCTGCCCCTGAGGAACTCTCTGCACGTTTTATGCTTACCGTTATGAGACTATGTTTTGGGAGTCCCAAGTCCACTTGCTTCTTGTGGAGTTCATGCTTACGTTGCCAGCTGTGTGAAAAGGCCCCGACAATATTACGGCATAGTCCGAGGGCGCGCTCGGTTTTTTGCCTCTGGTCATGCAATCCATTTGTGATAGCCAAGTTTCGATTGTGACCGAAGCAGTATAGCCACGGCCAATGCAGGGACCTGATTGAGGCATGAATGTTGGCAGCGTTGTCAGTGGTTATGGCTGAAAGTTTTTTCTCGTCAAGTTGCCATTCCTGAAGTGCAGCTCTGAGCGCAACAGCAAGATTGTCCGCTGTATGACTCTCAGGAAAAAACGTAGTTTGGAGGCATTTGGATTCAAGTTTCCAGCCAGGTGTAATAGTATGGACAGTCAGAGACATATATGGTGTCATGTTAACTGACGACCACATGTCAGTTGTTAAGGAATAACTGTCTGCCGCTGACAGCAGCACTTGAACATTGTCTCTAACTTTACTATATAAATGTGGGACGGCTGTTTGTGAGAAATATTTCCGTCCAGGCAGCTCGTACTGGGCATCTAGGACCTTTACCATGTCCGTAAAGGACTTTTTTTCCACTGTGTGGAAAGAGACCATTTCCTTCGCCAAGTATTTTGTCACTGCATCAGTACAGGTTTTCCAACGGACACTGTCCCTTTTGTACTTTGTTGCTATCTCGAAGGCCCCCATTATCGTCGGCTGCGTACTGGCGGTGGACCTGGATGTTGTTGGTCCTGCATCGGGAGGCGTTGAAACTGTTGCACTGAGTGAACTCGGGTCCATCCTCGCAGCAGTGAGTGGATGGTGGTTTCGTATATGCGACCTTAGGTTCGAGGTATTTCCATCTCTCGCAGTCACCTTTTTGTTGCACAATTTACAAATTGCCTCGTCCGTATTTACCGCCTCTCCCTTCTCATTCAGTCAAAACCCAAAATACTGCCAAACTGCAGAAGTTGTGTTCTTTTCCGAGACCAGGTCACTTGGTGCACGACTCGCCATCTTTCCCCACCTCTCTCTTTCTCCTCCACGCTGTCACGTGATGACAACCACGCATACGCATTTTTAGGCATTAAATAAAATTATATTTAATCCTTGTCTCCCATATAAGTGCATTGTTTTTATGACGGTATAACGGTATTGAAACTGATACCGTTGCTATTTTTAGATCCTGCGGGATACCATATTACCGCCCAAGCCTAGTTCCCAGCTCTTAAAACAACGACATGCGACAGGCAGAAGAGGCAGCTAGCAAGCAGCAAAAAGACAGCAAATGATCCGAAGGCATATCCTTAACGTACATTCAGCCGTAACACCCTTCACAACACGAGCAGTATTATACGTCTGGGAAGAAAGACATGTACCCAGGCACGTGGCCAAAAATAAAGGACAAGTATTATTTTTACAAAAGTTTTTAAAGTAAAAGTGAAAATAATGCATATGTAACCATTCACAAGAAAATAACAATCACTTTAAATTGTAGATTGCCTGTCTAAGGTAAAGTCATCCCTGATGAATGGGGACGTGGGAATGAGGGGTCCTTTCATCGGATTAGCAATATTTCAGATGTGGAATGGCAAAATGGGGAGGCAGCTTGATGAATGAGGTCACCAGGACTTAAAACAAATCCAAATCATGTTATGTGATATCATCTAATGTGAAATTCTACTCCGTACTTCTAGAATTTTTATTTTTATACTGTATTGAGGATTTATTCTGTTCTATGCATTGTACTGTATGGCTCAAAATTAAAAGACAATGAGTAAAATGACAAAGTAGAACTTCATAAAGTCGTTTACAAACGTTGGCGCTAAACACATGCAGAGCAGGTTAGAGACTATGAAACCAGTGAAATTAGAAAGGCTCAAAAAAAAAAAAAAAAAAAAAAAAAAAAAAGGCGCTATATACATGTAGAGAAAGTTAAAGGATACGAAAGTAGGAAAATTAGAAAATATAAAAAAAGAAAGTAAAGATCGCAGTAGCGCAAACAAACAAACTGCCTTATTTAACTATGCACCAGTCTAACTTCGGTTTTGCACAATAATTACTACACTATTGCACCTTAACACTTAATTCTACTTTATTCACATAATTTTACTTATTTATTATGTTCTACTATACTGTTATCTTTCAATCTATGACTTTGTTAATCTGATATTCTTCTAACTTTGCACAGTTTTTGATAAGCAGATCAGGATGCATTTCACTGCGTGTTGTCCTGTATACAGTGGTGTGAAAAACTATTTGCCCCCCTTCCTGATTTCTTATTCTTTTGCATGTTTGTCACACAAAATGTTTCTGATCATCAAACACATTTAACCATTAGTCAAATATAACACAAGTAAACACAAAATGCAGTTTTTAAATGATGGTTTTTATTATTTAGGGAGAAAAAAAATCCAAACCTACATGGCCCTGTGTGAAAAAGTAATTGCCCCCTTGTTAAAAAATAACCTAACTGTGGTGTATCACACCTGAGTTCAATTTCCGTAGCCACCCCCAGGCCTGATTACTGCCACACCTGTTTCAATCAAGAAATCACTTAAATAGGAGCTGCCTGACACAGAGAAGTAGACCAAAAGCACCTCAAAAGCTAGACATCATGCCAAGATCCAAAGAAATTCAGGAACAAATGAGAACAGAAGTAATTGAGATCTATCAGTCTGGTAAAGGTTATAAAGCCATTTGTAAAGCTTTGGGACTCCAGCGAACCACAGTGAGAGCCATTATCCACAAATGGCAAAAACATGGAACAGTGGTGAACCTTCCCAGGAGTGGCCGGCCGACCAAAATTACCCCAAGAGCGCAGAGACGACTCATCGAGAGGTCACAAAAGACCCCAGGACAACGTCTAAAGAACTGCAGGCCTCACTTGCCTCAATTAAGGTCAGTGTTCACGACTCCACCATAAGAAAGAGACTGGGCAAAAACGGCCTGCATGGCAGATTTCCAAGACGCAAACCACTGTTAAGCAAAAAGAACATTAGGGCTCGTCTCAATTTTGCTAAGAAACATCTCAATGATTGCCAAGACTTTTGGGAAAATACCTTGTGGACTGATGAGACAAAAGTTGAACTTTTTGGAAGGCAAATGTCCCGTTACATCTGGCGTAAAAGGAACACAGCATTTCAGAAAAAGAAACATCATACCAACAGTAAAATATGGTGGTGGTAGTGTGATGGTCTGGGGTTGTTTTGCTGCTTCAGGACCTGGAAGGCTTGCTGTGATAGATGGAACCATGAATTCTACTGTCTACCAAAAAATCCTGAAGGAGAATGTCCGGCCATCTGTTCGTCAACTCAAGCTGAAGCGATCCTGGGTGCTGCAACAGGACAATGACCCAAAAACACACCAGCAAATCCACCTCTGAATGGCTGAAGAAAAACAAAATGAAGACTTTGGAGTGGCCTAGTCAAAGTCCTGACCTGAATCCAATTGAGATGCTATGGCATGACCTTAAAAAGGCGGTTCATGCTAGAAAACCCTCAAATAAAGCTGAATTACAACAATTTTGCAAAGATGAGTGGGCCAAAATTCCTCCCATAGCGCTGTAATAGACTCATTGCAAGTTATCGCAAACGCTTGATTGCAGTTATTGCTGCTAAGGGTGGCCCAACCAGTTATTAGGTTCAGGGGGGCAATTACTTTTTCACACAGGGCCATGTAAGTTTGGATTTTTTTTTCTCCCTAAATAATAAAAACCACCATTACAAACTGCATTTTGTGTTTACTTGTGTTATATTTGACTAATGGTTAAATGTGTTTGATGATCAGAAACATTTTGTGTGACAAACATGCAAAAGAATAAGAAATCTGGAAGGGGGCAAATAGTTTTTCACACCACTGTAACTATGTATGTGACAAATAAAGAATCTTGAGAATTTCAAAAACGGAGTTTACCGCACATGCATTTATTGGTTACTTTGTTAGTGTATATATATTTATCCGTGCTGCTTATTTAAAAACCTAAATTACCCCAGGAGTCAAAAACGTTCTGTCTAGCCCTTGTACAAAAACCTAGACACTTTTGGAACTGTGAGAGGAAAACAGCACGACTTTACAGACAGGAGTCCAATGCAGAACTCTTACTTTTTTACTTTGTAAAAAAAAATTAACTGCTGATGATGTAGATCGTTTTGTCTGTGCTGAAATTTCAAACAGAGAAACCTGTCCTGACCTCATTAACTCTTTTAGGGCTAATTTTTTTTTTGTTTCTTTTCTCCCAGGGCTGAATATTTTTCCAAAAACTAACATTTTTTAAAAAAGAACACAAAGCAATTGTTTAACATATCAAATCAACAAAAAATATTTACTTTTGACAAATGTTACTGTCTTGCATGTTGTATGAGCCTGCATACTCTATGATTTCACATACATATCACATACATTTTACACAGCAAAGTCTGATCTCACTCAAAGCAGCCAATTTCAGTCACTGCCACATTGCACTCCTTACAATATGTGTTGCTTTGGTGCCTATTTTTCAATTGTCTGTTGCTGCATTTTCTCACATATATTGTTAGTGTGTACTGTAGAGAGACAAGTCACCCATTTGCCATCGTGCCATGCCACTGCCACCAAGTTTTCTGCCTGCATGAAAACCGTATTGTCACCTCTTTTCATCTTCTGAAACTTTATAAACTTTATGTATGGCATTATAGCCTGGCTCACCCCATGGGATTTGCTTCTGTTTATTACAGAAGTGAATAAAACTTTGCAGCACGTACCTAAGCCACCAGGGGACAAAACACGTTTGGACCAATGCTCCCTGAAGTTATATCACCAGTTCTGTCCCATCTCTATTTGTAATGCCACAGCGCGCTTCATCTCGTCTTTCGCTGTGGGTTTCCACTTTGAAAAACGAGAATGCAATGCAAACGCAGCCCGCGATTCAAAAAAAATCTCTGCCTACCTGTTTGTCTCGTCTGACAGTAGCTGAAAAGCAGCATCAGGAGAGAGCAGCCTGAAGTACAGCAGCTGGTGATCTGTCATGTCCAACAGCAAGCCATGCCGTCTTGTAAACTCCGGTACCCAGATCGGCTCTCAACGGATCAATGTCTATGTATTTATCCCATGCGAACCTTGCCGTAGATGCATCGGCTGCGCGAAGGCACTCAACTGGCAGCAGATCTGCTGGCGCGGCATCGGCTGGTGTCTGATCAGCTGATGCCTGCTTCTCACTCGCTTGCTCGATCTCCTGATCACTGCCAATAAAATCCGATTCTGAAAAATCAAGAGTCCGACTCCGCAATAATGCGCTAAACATAGTCTGCCGAGTGTTTTCTTTTCTGCACTTGCTTCGCTGCCTTTTCACATGTCGGTGCCATCTTGCCATTGTTTACATTTCGCAACTCACGCACACGCAAGGTTTAGTTGCCGAGTCAACGAGTCTAGCATTCCTCCAAGCACAGAGGGAATGCCTGTGACGTGACAGTGAGATTTGTCGCCATTAACAGCTGATTGTCGCCCCCTATCCATGGATGTCGACTTTTGTCGACATTAGCCTTCAACCCCTCCTGTCGACAAAAGTCGACATCCGCCCTAAAAGAGCTAAAAAGATTCAGCATATTGGGACTCGCAAGATTACAAATATTGTTTTTACAAAAGTTCTGAAATAAAAGTGAAACTAATGAAATAGCAACAATTCAAAGAAAAAAAATCTTAAAAGTGTGTATCCAGAAAACCAAACACGGGGGTTGGCGAGCGAAGCGAGCAGGGGACAAAGCCCCCTAGTATACAAAATTAAAATGGCCTTCAAGCTACAGTGTTTGCTGTGAATTTTCTTTCTCTTCCAGTAACTATGCCCAATCTATTCCAGACATCCTTTATGTTATTCTGAGTGAATTTATTTTCTATTTTAGGTTTGTAAGCTTCCTTTCATTCACTCAGCATTTTATTTACCATGTTATACGTTCTTCAGAGCTTCTTTGTCACTTAATCTGAATTATCTTTTTCTCATTTAGGAGACCTTTTTAGCTCCTTAGTAATCCAGGGTTTGTTGTTTGGAAAGCATTGCTTCTATTTATAATTGCTTCTATTAGTTTGCCTATGACACCTGTTACACATTCCGGCCTTTAGTTACATGGAAAATATTTGCTACCCTCCAGTGCGCAGAGATATAAAAAAAATTAATAAATTGGTTGTGTTTATATATGTGCTCATTAACTTCCTTAACCCTAGAATTACCAAAGCCAACGAAAAAAAACTCATAATTCTGGCCCACCTTAAATCCCTTCGCACCTCTCCGTCAGCATCTTTTGTCTTGTAAATGTCTCAATCAACACAAGCAGCAAGCAGCCTGCTATACCATCCCCCCAACTGCCTCAGAAAGGGCAAAAAGGTCTCCCAGGTCAAGCCTGGAGTATCTGGGAGGTACCTAGAGCTTTATAGGGTAAATAATATATTGTTATTTGGAACACATGCATTTCAGCCCTAGAGTGTGAGTGAATGAAACCTCCTCACAGTTGAAGTTTTGTCTTTTTTTTTGCCTCTTGTTCCAGTTACCTGAACACATGAAGTACATTTATATTCCATTATATTGTGTCCATTCTTCTTAATATGGTCTGATTAATATCACATAATAAATAAAACTAGAACTACATTATCAAGAATGAAGTGAAATATAGCATTAATGTTGTATTTTCAAATTTTGTTTTCAGACTCACTTTGACCCCACCGATTAATGTATCTGTGAAAAATAACAGTTTGACTTTTAGGGTTATTCTGAGGTGCATGCAATATGTCCTTTACAATATATCCTTTACACCTTTAGCTGAATTGTCCACAGCCAGTGATCTATGTATACAGCTGCATTAAATTTTGTCATGTACCATTAAGCAAATCTTCATGTTAGTAAAGAGGAGGTTCAGATGTGAAAAAGCATCTTCGTGTTACGAAAGATGGGGTTTAGAACTCAAAAAGCATATTGACACTTAAAGATATTTTTGAATTTTGCAGTTGTTTGTGCTTTAATTTTGGGCATACAGTATTATTCCTTCTGAAAGAATAAAGGTCTGGTATTCCCTTACAAAGGCAAACTCTTTATTTGGCAATTTATTTGAAAGCAGTAAAGGTGGTTGAAGAAATTTTATTTTTACTGCTTGAAAACTGTAAAACTGGTTACTAGCTTTTAATAACTTTTTTATCAGTTCCTCTTAGCTATCTGAACATACTGTACATTCAGTGTTGTCTTTGTGGTGCTTGGAAGAATATTCCAACACTTATGACAAAAATAACATTCAAAAATAATTTTTTTTTTTTTTTTTGCAAAAATGTAGTTGGAGTTTGCAACTTTACTGTGCTATAATTTTTTATATAAAATTATATAAATTCTGAAACAGCAAATACTTGAAAATAATAAAAATAGACATGTTATCTGTGGATTATTGCTGGGTACAAAACTGTAAATTATTAAAGTAAGCACTCGGAATATCATTGTACCTTAACAAAGCATTCCAGCACTATTGCAAGTGAATCACTCATAAAGCAGTCAGATTAAGATGAATACATGCTTCCAGCTTGTTTGATAGTTTTAACAAATGTACACAGAATACAAAGTTTGCCTGTGTTGCTGCTTTTTGACAAAGTCCAAAAAAGGGATAGTCACAAATAATACCAGCTGTTTGTATTAAGTAGGATATTGTTATGTACTGTATCTTTTAGGAAAATTAAAAGATGTGTTAAAATAGGATCAAATAATTAATGCTCTCAATAGCAGTGCAAAAGTGAAAAAAAAATTCATTTTTTTAAACAAACTGAAAACTCTTTAGGACATCAGACTTCCCATTCAAAATCCAGAATCATCCACCTTTGACTTAGTCCTAATCAAACACTGGAATGCTATTGGTTCAAAAATTTTAAGTGTCATTTTTACTAAAATATGACTTCACCCTCGAAGTATGCTTAATTCTGAGCAGAGCTGCAGTGGGCTGGAGCCTATCCCAGTAAGCATAGGGCCCATTGCATGAACGACCAGTGGACAGGGCACCTGCCCATCACAAGGTGAACAAAACACACACATACATGTGCTAATTTAGTGTCACCAATCCACCTAACCTGCATATCTTCATAAAGTGGAAGGAAACTGGAGCACCCAGAAGAAACCCATATAGACACAGAGAAAACATGAAAACTCTACGCAGGGATAAATGGGGAAATCTGCCAAAGACTCCAGAAATACCACATTTTGAAATCCAAACCTTCAACAAAACGGCAATATTTTGAGGATACCCAGTATGTTACTAACTTGTACCAACATTATCTGACTTTAATATGGATTTATGTTTTTACGCTTTATACATAATATTTACAACAACAATACCCTTAATATTATTTTATATATTTAGAGACAATTTCAATGATTTTGCAGAACACTGGAGTTACGGACCAATAAAAATGGCACTAGCCAAACAAAATAACATCCTGGCTAAAAACATGGAGCTAATCTTTATTAAACTGTTTATTGGCTCTTGGTCTATTCTGGAAATGATATTGACAGCTGTTACCTCATCATCATCATCAAGTCGAACTCTTTTCAGTGCTACAATCTCATGTGTTTCTCTGTTTTTGGCTTTAAAAACTGTACCATATGTACCTGTAAAAAGAGGAATAAACAGAAATCAACAAACTACTTCAAGATATATTTTCAAAGTTAACGCTGACTAAAGATTAAGATTGGTTTTACATTGTAATCTTGCTGAATCTATAAATCACTTTTTTTTAATAAACATGTTATCAAACTATGTAAACAATACATTAGATTCTTTTTTCTCCTTTTTTAATATTTTATTAGATTTATTAAAATCAAATAACATTCATACTCGCAAATCAAATTTAACAAAACTAGGTTAGAATCAAATTAACCCCCCACCCATGAGAAAGAGCTAGGCCAACAAATTAACACTTTAATAATAGGATATAAATATAAACAAATAAATAAATAGGTTAGAATAAAAAAGGGAAGAGAATCCGCTTCCTCAACTTAAATGCTTATTCTAAAATGTTATTGATTAGATCCTGCCAGGTTTTTAAAAAGTTTTGCACAGATCCTCTAAGTAAGAATTAGATTTTTTCCAATTTTAAATAATATAAACATCAGTTACCCACTGACTTAAAGAGGAGAGTTAGGATTCTTCCATCTGAGCAAGGTAAGTCTACGTGCCAATAGTGAAGTAAAGGCAATTACAGTTTGTATGTTCTTCTCCACTTTAAGCCCATCTGGAAGTACACCTAACAAAGCTGTTAGTAGATTAGGAGAGATTGTGACACCAATGCTAACTGAAAGACATTTAAAGAATTTGGTCCAAAATTATGTTAATGTGGTGTACACCCAAAACTTATGGCTCAATGAGGCTGGAACTTGACTGCAACATTTGCAGGTTGGATCTTGCCCTGGAAACATTTTGGATAATTTCAAATGAGACAGATGTGCTCGATAGATGATTTTAAGTTGAATAATTGTACACTTTGCACATATGGAGTTAGAGTGAATTCTGTGCGTTGCTACCTTCTATTCCTTTTCTGAAAAGTTGAGTAAGAGATCCTTTTCTCACTGTACTCAGACCTTTAAAAGGAAGTGACTTTAAAATGTCTTTATATATTAAAGAAATGCTGTCCGAGTCTTCAAGACAGATCAATATTTTTTCTGGAATAGACGTAGGTGGGAGGTGAGGAAAATTGGGCAGATTTAATTTAGGAAAGTTTCAAATTTGTTGCAAAAACGTTGTCAATGTACAGATCTCTAAGTGAGTTAATCCTGAATGTTTTCCAGACATTAAAAAATGCGTATATTTTGAGAGGGTGGAAAAAGGCGGTTATTATGTAGTGGTGTCACAGATAAAAGCTTCTCTATCTTGAACTACTTCCTACATTGGTTCCATATTTTGAGTGAATGAAGCACAATTGGGTTGTTAGTATACTGGCAATAACTTGAATTTGTTGGGGTACAAAGTAAGGAATATAAAGTAGTACAGAAGCATTATATTTCTATTGCGGAGTAAGCCTGTGTATGTTCATCTATTTGTGTCAATGTCCAGGTTTTTATAGCTTGTACATTTGCCGCCCAGTAATAAAACTGAAAGTTAGGTACAGCCATGCCACCTTCTGCCTTAGGTCTTTGCAGGGTCACCCTTTGTATGTCTGAATGTTTTGAATTCCAAATAAATGAGGTTTTGATTGAATCTAACTTCTTAAAAAATTATTTATTGATGTATATTGGAATGCTCTGAAATAGAAAAAGCAGCATAGGAAGGATATTCATCTTGACAGTGTTAATTCTTCCAGCTAAAGTGAGATGAAGGGTCATCTATGCAAGTCTTGCTTAAGTTTTTCCCCTGCAGACAGCAAAATGTTGTTGATAAACAGCTTTATGTTTACTTGTGATGTTTACCCCTAGATACAGTGCATCCAGAAAGTATTCACAGCGCATCACTTTTTCCACCTTTTGTTACGTTACAGCCTTATTCCAAAATGGATTAAACTCATTTTTTCCCCTCAGAATTCTGCACACAACACCCCATAATGACAATGTGAAAAAAGTTTACTCGAGGTTTTTGCAAATTTATTAAAAATAAAAAAACTGAGAAATCACAAGTACATAAGTATTCACAGCCTTTGCTCAATACTTTGTCGATGCACCTTTGGCAGCAATTACAGCCTCAAGTCTTGTTGAATATGATGCCACAAGCTTGGCACACCTATTCCTGGCCAGTTTCGCCCATTCCTCTTTGCAGCACCTCTCAAGCTCCATCAGGTTGGATGGGAAGCGTCGGTGCTCAGCCATTTTAAGATCTCTCCAGAGATGTTCAATCGGATTCAAGTCTGGGCCACTCAAGGACATTCACAGAGACGTCCTGAAGCCACTCCTTTAACCCTTTAACCGCCAACTCCCTAAATATTCCCTACGCCAGGCGAAATCTGAACAATTTTCGTTTTTTTACTTTTTTACATTTTTTTTTACATTTTTTACATTTATTCAAGCAGTATTGACCACTAAATGTTGTGCAAGTTCTAGAAATGGGCAAACACATAATAAAACACAAAATGTACCTTTTCTCAGGCTTCCACAACAATAAACTTTCATCAACTGTAACTGACGGTCCTGGCATGTAGGGCAACTGAAATGCTTCAAATAAATGGTCAATCAAAGGACGTAGCTTGAACAAGCGGTCGTGGTTTGGATCTTTCTTATCTGGCTCATTTCTGTTGTCATTCAAATGAAAGAATTTCAGCAGCAAAGAAAATCGGTTACGTGTCATGATACCTGCAAAAATAGGTGTTGCATACATAGGATCTGTAGACCAGTACATCTCAATATCTGGTTTTCTGATTATTCCCATCAACATCAAAATCCCAATGAATTTTTTCATTTCGTTTTCATCAGTGTCTACCCAAGCACGAACACGGGAATGTGGAGGTAAATTGGGATTTTTCTCAATAAACTGTGCTGCATACAGATTTGTCTGATGAGCAAAATGTCTGATCAAATCAAGTGACACAAACAGCTCATAAAACTGCTCAGCAGTGTAATTGTTTACATCAACAATAAAGCCACACGTTGCCTCAAACAGATGCAGAAAAGGTAGTTCACCTCGGGCAGCAGTCCAGTTGAGATGCTGGGGATACACCCACTCATCGCCATCATCCGATGCGCCGTCATTCACAGTATCATGCAGCGCATGTTGCTGATCATCATTGTCGCTAAAATCTTCTTCGGAACTGCTACAATCATGATCAGAATTATTGTCCAAAATCGCCTGCAAAACCTCACTTGAAGTCAGTTTACGTTTCGCCATATTCACAGCTTTCACTTTCGAATCACATCACGTGATCGGCCAATACAAGCGCAGAGTTGTCGAAATACAACGTAGTAATAATACCCACGCCAAACTGTCAGTTGTACTACGCGCCAGGCATTCACATAACCACAGGCAAATGTGCCGGATAATTCCGGCAGTAAGGCGTCAGCAATAAAGCTACGATGCCGGATATATCCGGCAGAAGGCGGTTAAGGGGTTAATATCTTGGCTGTGTGCTTAGGGTTGTTGTCCTGCTGAAGGATGAACCGTCGCCCCAGTCTGAGGTCAAGAGCGCTCTGGAGCAGGTTTTCATCCAGGATGTCTCTGTACATTGCTGCAGTCATCTTTCCTTTATCCTGACTAGACTCCCAGTTCCTGCTGCGGAAAAACATCCCCACAGCATGATGCTGCCACCACCATGCTTCACTGTAGGGATGGTGCCAGGTTTCCTCCAAACGGGACGCCTGGCATTCACACCAAAGAGTTCAATCTTTGTCTCATCAGACCAGAGAATTTTCTCTCTCATGGTCTGAGAGTCCTTCAGGTGCCTTTTGGCAAACTCCAGGCGGGCTGCCATGTGCCTTTTACTAAGTAGTGGCTTCCATCTGGCCACTCTACCATACAGGCTTGATTGGTGGATTGCTGCAGAGATGGTTGTCCCTTCTGGAAGGTTCTCCTCTCTCCACAGAGGACCTCTGGAGCTCTGACAGAGTGACCATCGGGTTCTTGGTCACCTCCCTGACTAAGGCCCTTCTCCCCTGATCGCTCAGTTTAGATGGCCGGCCAGCTCTAGGAAGAGTCCTGGTGGTTTCGAACTTCTTCCACTTACGGATGATGGAGGCCACTGTGCTCAATGGGACCTTCAAAGCAGCAGAAATGTTTCTGTAACCTTCCCCAGATATGTGCCTCGAGACAATCCTGTCTCGGAGGTCTACAGACAATTCCTTTGACTTCATGCTTGGTTTGTGCTCTGACATGAACTGTCAACTGTGGGACCTTATATAGACAGGTGTGTGCCTTTCCAAATCATGTCCAGTCAACTGAATTTACCACAGGTGGACTCCAATTAAGCTGCAGAAACATCTCAAGGATGAGCAGGGGAAACAGGATGCACCTGAGCTCAATTTTGAGCTTCACGGCAAAGGTTGTGAATACTTATGTACATATGCTTTCTCAATTTTTTTATTTTTAATAAAATTTGCAAAAACCTCAAGTAAACTTTTTTCATGTTGTCATTATGGGGTGTTGTGTGTAGAATTCTGAGGAAAAAAATGAATTTAATCCATTTTGCAATAAAGCTGTAACATAACAAAATATGGAAAAAGTGATGCGCTGCGAATATTGTCCGGATGCACTGTATTTAAACTGATCTGCAATAATAAAAGGGAAGGTGTCCAATCTAATATTGTGTGCTATAGAGTTCACTGGAAAGAGCAGACTTTTATTCAAATTAATTCTGAGACCAGAAATCTTTTGAAATTCTGTTAGTGCTGTTAGGACTGCAGGCACAGTATTTTATGGATCTGATAGCACAATATCATCTGCATATAATGATATTTTATGTTCAAGTCCTTCTCTGATATTCCCCTTTATCTTTTAAGCATTTCAACAGTGAATTACCAGTGGCTCAATAAAGATTGCAAAAAGTAGTGGTGACAAGAAGCATCCTTGTCTAGCACCACATTCTAGTTTGAAGTAGTCTGAAATAATGATGTTAATACAAACTGAAGACTCTGGATTGGTATACAATAGTTTGATCCATGCACATATGTTCGGGACAAACCCAAATATCTCCAATGTAGTGAAAAGGGAGTTCCATTCCACCATATCAAATGCTTTTTCTGCATCCAACGATATCATTTGCTTCCAAAAATGCATTAGCTTGTGTCTTGTCTTCTTTAAACTGAGTAGAAGATAAGGACTTATAGTAGTTTCTAAATGTATGCATTATATTTTTATGATCAATGATTTTGTCTCCGCCTGTGTTGGTAATTGCTGGGATTGTATTGTGAACTTCCTGCTTGTGGATTTGTTGAGCTAAGATCTTAACAGCTTTCTCTCCGTGTTCACAGTAATGATGTCTTGATTTAAAAAACGAGTAGTTCCGTTTCTTTAGATGTCAAGAGGTTGAGTTCTGTATGCAGAGCCTGCCTTTTCCTATGAAGTGCCTCATTTGGACACCTGGCATGTTCTTGATCTATTCTGGATAATTTCACTGATTAGCTCTGATGCCATCTTAATTTCCAATTTGTTTTTTCAGGAAACATCACTTAAAAAAAAAAAAAAAAAAAATTGATTTTCTTGGATATAAACTCGGTGCAGTTGTCATATGCCAATATAAGTGGGTCAAGACTCCAGTTGCAAGAGGAGTATGTGGGGCATAGTGATTTAAGCTCCATGAACAAAGAGGCGTGGTCGGAAATAATAATAGTGTCATACTTACAAGATTTAATCGTAGGCAAGAAATTGTTATCTATAAAGAAAGAATCAATTCTTGAGTAACAGTGATGCACTGGTGAGTAGAAGGAATATGATCTTGAGTTTGGGTTTAGAAATCTCCAGGGGTCTGATAAGTTGTGATCAGTTACAAACTGTGCAATTGTTTTTGCAGTGTTAGATGTCATCACCCCTGTGACAGGAGACATATCTAGGCCTGGATTTAAAACACAATGATAGTTCCCAGCCATTAGAATTTTATGAGTGTTCACGTTAGGAATGGATGCAAATACATTTTGCATTAAGTCCCTATCATTCACATTGGGTGCGTAGATATTTATCAAAATCACTTTACAGTTAAATAAATTACCCATGACGATCACATATCACCCTTCAGGATAAGATACTACAAATAAGATTGTTCTATGTATAAGAATTCCCACACCTCTAGTTTTCTTTGTAAAGCTGGAATGGAATATTTGGCGATTCCAGTCTCTGTGCAGCCGAAACTGATCCTTGCTTAATATGTGGGTCTCCTGTAAAAATACTATTTTAGCATTAAGATGTGTTAGGTGAGAGAATACTTTCTCTTTAATTCGTGACTGAGACCTTTATCATTCCAGCTCACAAAGTTAACTGTTTGGTCACAGAGACATTGCTTCTGAACTTTTGTGAGATTTGTAGTCTTAATTTAAGGCCAACAGCTTTGACCTTAATTTCCAAATTTTCCAGGAATTATTGCCATGAAGCCTATTGTTACGTTGGAACTTAATATTATAATTACCCTAAGTTCTTGTCAATAAGCCGCGGCTTATCTAAGGAAAAAAGTTGTGAAAATGAAAAATAGAATATCGGCTTATACATAAGTCCGGCTTATACATCCATCGCGGGGGTTGCGTTCCAGAGCCACCCGCGAAATAAGAAAATTCCGCGAAGTACAAACCATATGTTTATATGGTTATTTTTATATTGTCATGCTTGGGTCACAGATTTGCGCAGAAACACAGGAGGTTGTAGAGAGACAGGAACGTTATTCAAACACTGCAAACAAACATTTGTCTCTTTTTCAAAAGTTTAAACTGTGCTTCATGACAAGACAGAGATGACAGTTCTGTCTCACAATTAAAAGAATGCAAACATATCTTCCTTTTCAAAGGAGTGCAAAGCAAGCAGTCAAAAAAAAAATCAATAGGGTTTTTTGGCTTTTAAGTATGCGAAGCACCGCCGGTACAAAGCTGTTGAAGGCGGCAGCTCACACCCCCTCTGTCAGGAGCAGGAAGAGAGAGAGAGAGAGAGATAGAGAGATAGAGAGAGACAGATAAAAAAAATCAATACGTGCCCTTTGAGCTTTTAAGTATGCAAAGCTCCGTGCAGCATTTCTTTCAGGAAGCAGCTGCACACAGCCCCCCTGCTCACACCCCCCTACGTCAGCGCAAGAGAGAGAGAGAGAGAGAGAGAGAGAGGAAGTAAGCTGGATAGCTTCTCAGCCATCTGCCAATAGCGTCCCTTGTATGAAATCAACTGGGCAAACCAACTGAGGAAGCATGTACCAGAAATTAAAAGACCCATTGTCCGCAGAAATCCGCGATATATATTTAAATATGCTTACATATAAAATCACAATTTAAATGACTGCTACGCGCTCGTGTTGACTCGGCGACGCCCAGAGCAGAAAGAACGCGCTCCGGCCGCTCCAACCGCGCCATGCGGGGAGTGAGAGAGACGGCAATATCTCACACTCTCTCCCCCCTTAAAGAAATTAAATGGGCGCGAGTGAGACCACTGACCTCCCTCCCTTCTATTAGTTATAGGTTATAGTACGTTCGGCTTATCCATGAGTCCGGCTTATCTATGATACGATTTTATTTTAAAAATTCGTATGATTTTTGGTCTCCGGCTAATACATGAGTCCGGCTTATAGACAAGAACTTAGGGTATTAAAGGGACAGATTAGAAATAGCTTGTTCTCTTTCTCTCCCCCCTAGTCTCCCTGTCCCCCCATTTTGCTAGACCACACTTCACAAAGTCCCAGTCCTCTGACAATTAAATTATTATTAACAGAAAATATAAAATTACTACATTACACCCCACCGGATACCCACTCTTCATGTCTTATGAAGTTGTAAATGTTAATTAAAGCAAACAAAACAAGAAGGGGATAGCAGCAAATAGAACAATGGGAAAGGGAGGAAAAAAAAGACAAGGAAACTAAATCATGGGGTAACCTCCAATCCAGCTTTTCATTAACAATGTGTGAATTAAAGAACCGGTTGAATTGGTCGCCTGAAACGTGTGAAGTTCCAAGAGGGCGAGGTTAAAGAAGGATGACTTTCAGTAGGCTAGCAATAGTATATAAAGCAATTATCCTCTGCTGGACTATAGAAAGGGAGAGAGCAACAGACATTTAAGCTATTAACAGCACTACCTAAAATAAAGTTTGATTGATCAACCAAACACTTAACAGTATATTTATTAAGCAATGATGTGGATGCTTAGTTGTTGTTCAACTTACCTTCTCTAGGATCTCTGATAAAGGCTCACTTATCACAGATTGACCACAACATATTAATACATTGTAAATATTCTTCATGTAGCTCCTATAAGTGGTAAAGGTGGATAGTACTTGGATGCTTTTTGTTTGTTCAACACAAAGCACCACTGATGTGTTGCAAGAAAGAATTTCATCATACACTGTAAACTACTGGTATTACAAAGGTTTTTATGTATTCTACTGAATAATGATGCAGAATCTGCATACAAATTATAACATGTAACATCACCCAATGCAAAAGTGGTCTCACAAGTAGCAGCATTTTTCTTCTCAAGCAGCTGTACAAGTCTTTGATTTTAAAACCTGATGGTGTATGGAAAATACAGGGCAAAAAAGAATGTGTTAAAAATCAAGGGAGGTTTTAAGTTATTATTTTACTTAATTTAAGTTATTATTTTACTTTCATGTTACTGTGAAGCAGGAAGAGGTGTTGAGCAAGTTGCAGGTTCTTATGAACACATGAACAGAAAAGCGTGGCAATAAAAACTGTCAAGAACTTCAGCAATGGTGGATGACTAGTTCACTGCATTTGCTACCTAAATGCAAAATAAAGAGGGCAATTAATTCATTATTCACACATCAATGTATCAGTATTATCAGAGTTGCACTGTGAATGTCCTGGCCCAACAGAGGGACTCTTCTCTGTTGGGCCCTTGAGCAAGGGCCCTTAACCTGCAATTGCTGAGCACTTTGAGTAGTGACAAAAGTGCTATATAAATGCAAAGAATTATTATTATTATCATATCTAAGTGGAACACAGCCATGGTGCCAGGTGCACACCATAAAGTATTCTGTACATTTATGGCCAACATACAAGGTCAGCAACAATTTAAAAATGTTGTGTTATGACCTGAATAGTACCAATCAGAAAACATTGTCGCAATAATGCAATATTATTTTAAAATGAACAGTGTCAGATCAGGTGTGAATTTATACTGGCACTGTTAGAGTCAGATTAGAAGGGGGTGGCGAGGGACAGCGTGAACATGACAGAATAAAACTGAAAAAAAGCTAAGCTTTTAGAAGTACCATACATTTACAGCTGATCTGACTCTGTTCGTTTTCAAATAATATTGCATTAGTGCGACAATGTTTTCTGATTGGTACTATTTAAGTCTTAAAAAGATTTCTTCCAAAAAGTCCCATATATTTGTCTCTTTCTTTTTTGCCCAGTGCTGCGCTGACATCGTGCACCAGAAGGTGTGAGCTTATACAGTATGAGATGGAGCATGTGGGTGGCCGGTTGCTGTGTGCTATAACACGCTTGACTTGGCAGCGATCAACGCACATGTACTGTACAAGGCATGCACAGGGGCCACTAAGAAAACAAGAATGTTCTTTGCTCACCTTGCTGCAGAACTTCGTTGTTGCTTCTTACAAGAAAAGGCGATGGATAAAGCAAAAGAGGATGCAACATCGACAAGCTTCTGTTCCAAGACCGCTACTCCCCCCAGCCTCTTCAGTGTAACAGTAACCATAGCACAGAGAGAAATGTGTACATTGCAACAGGTACATATGTCATTAACGTAGAAAGGACGGTTCTTGGGTGTGTGGGAACTGAATCTGATGATTGCATATAGCGTGGAACTGACCTCTCTGTACTATTCTTTCCTCTGCATGTATTGGAGTACAAAAGAAACAGTACTGTGCGTCAAAATGTGGAGACTGCATGGGCAAGATCGCAAAAAAACAAAAAAAGCGAGGTCACTGATTACAAGCGCAAAAAGGCATGCGAATGAATATGAATAATATGAATAATTTTGCATCGTGCCAAAATGTTTTTACTATACAGGTCATAAAATGAGTTATTTCAAATATCATATATACCTATGTCTCTGTTTTATTGTCAGTACGGCTTTGACATCATGGACCATAAGAAGCGTACTAATTCAGCATGAGCAGGAACACTCAATAAAACTGAATAAAAAAAATTCAAGTGACGGTGAGAAACGAAGAAGGCAGATTCACCAGTGTTTGCGTGTCAGCTTTTATCCCCCCAGATCAAAGAATTTCCCGTTCCATTGTCACAAAAGACCACTCACATCTACAGTTATTCCCAGTTTCAGATAAAAAGTAACCGCGTCAGATCTGGGGCGGGGGGTGGGTGTTGTATCGTGACTGCAACTGAGAGAATAAAAGTGAAACAAAAAACGCTAACTTTTGCAAGTACTATAAATTAAACACTAGCTGTTACAGACACAAATCAAATGTATGTTTTTGTTATATAATATTAACAATAAGAGCAGCTCACTACTCAAAACGGTAAAGTTGCCGGGGAGCTGGTTTCGAACTCACGACCTCCGGATTATAAATCGGCAGTTCTAACCACAGCACCATGGAAGCTGTCATATTGTACTTGCACCTTTTGTGAAAGTGTTTGTTATTTGACCATCAGCCTTCACACATTATACAGTTCATGTCTACATTTTGTTATTTATTACTAAACATGAAAAACGTTTCTGTTTTAACGATGTGTTTACATAGATTGTTGTAGATACTAAACACACATCAAATTATTCCCCCTTACAATTCTGGGAGGATGGTATAGCAGGCTGCTTGGGCTTATCAACACATTCAGAAGACAAAAGACGCTGACGGAGAGGTGCGAAGGGATTGAAGGTGGGCCAGATTTACGAGTTTTTTCGTAGGCTCTGGTAATTCTAGTGTTAAATAGAAAATAACTATCAAAGCTGTCTGCCCTAAGCTTCTGTTCGATTTCATAACATTCCCATACACAGATTCAATCATAATCTCATTTATTTGGAATTCAAAATATTCACGCATCCAAAGGGCAACCCTTCAACGACCCAAATAAGAAGGTGGTATGGCTCTACTTAATTTTCAATTTCATTATTGGGCTGCAAACATACAAGCTATAAAAACCGAGAAATGTTCGGCTGTGGGTCGAAGACTCACCCTTCCACACCCCCGGCCTTCCACAGTCTGCCCCCACGACCTCCACAGTCCGTAGAATGAGAAGGAAAAGAGCAGCTGTACAGTTTTTCCAATTCAAAAAAGGAGCTGAAAACGTTTTCTGCCATGGAACAATGCCACAACAGAACCATGTATGGACTCAAAGAATAAAAAGCTCAGTATATTTAAAGAAACTTTAGATCCATTAAACAAAACTAATGAGATGTATGATTATATATAGCGAATCCAAATGTTCTGTGTTTATCGTCATTACTGACATATCCTATTTTTAAGCATATCGTTTTAATTATTTTTTTACCTCTTGTATTATTTCTTTTTAATATTTGCCATATTATTTCATTTACGGTATATTAACTTTTTAACTTATTTATGAGATGTTAGGTAGCGTATCTGCAATGTTAGTGTACAATATAAAAGGTATTCATGTTTACCGTTATAATTAACATTTGTTAAATATCTTATTTAACTTCATTTTTCTGTAGTTAAGTTAGATATTTATAAAAGCACAATAGCGCTTTCTGCCAGATTAGTATTACATATTTTTGTCTTTATTTCCACAGTCACATTTCTCCATAAAGCCAATTCTGATACATTGATTCCAAGTACACTCTTTGTAA
Organism: Erpetoichthys calabaricus; assembly: GCF_900747795.2. Taxonomy (NCBI): domain Eukaryota; kingdom Metazoa; phylum Chordata; class Cladistia; order Polypteriformes; family Polypteridae; genus Erpetoichthys; species Erpetoichthys calabaricus. The sequence goes on from NC_041399.2 coordinate 121,615,617, forward strand.
AAAGCAAAGAGACTACAGCATCCTGCTGCCTCGCCTTCAGAGTCGTGAAGGCCACATTGTAAAGTATGCAGGGAATTATGCCAGTAGTGTATGCTTGCAAACAATACTGACGTTTAGATTTCTGAACTAGAACTTTTTAAATACAGTTTAAAAAGCCTAGCTAATCCTACATTTTCCGTTGTTTGGCAGGTTTTACTATTTACAGATGCAACACAGGGTGTGCCCCAAGTGACCATTCCATTCCATCCCATCCCGCAGTAATGTGGCAAATATGCTTAGCCATATTGTAAATCAAAGACAAACAGTCAAAATGTTTACCATTATAAACTTATTTTTGAAATCACTGAAGTAACTGCTCACATCGGACTGAGCAAGCTAACGCCTTTCTAAATGAAGGCCAAGAACCAAACAAAAAATTAGAAGGTACAGAAATAATGGACAGCCAGGACAGGGTAATTTTTGTTCTTTTATTCTTTTGGTTCTTTTTTAACATTTCCTTAGGTAAATATTTTTTTCTGTTTTCAGGTTTAGACTCTATTGAGCCATTAATGACAAGACAGAGTAAAGACTTGAACCATATCATTCTGTAAAAAAAACTACAAGTGAAAAAAATGTCTTGCTATTCTACTCCATAGCACTGTGTTCATGCAGGTTTCAGATCTTTTCTTTTAGAAGAAACGTCAGCCTCCCTTTTCCGACATCCAGCACAGGGCACTGATGAGCAGGTACAGACACTTCATTTTATAAACTTCCATAAGAAAGGTGAATTACATTTTGTTGATTCTGGCTTTCAATGCCTTATGGTATAGTGAATAAAATGTATAAAAAGACTTGTAATGCTTGCCTCAGATGCATACTGTTAATTGTTAACCAGCAGGAGTCAAAGTCCAAAAGACTAAAAGCCTGTTTTATATCTTCTGACAAACTGTAGTACTATCCCAACTCTTAAAGGCCTTAAAATTTTTGAAATGCATTGTGCATTGTGTTAATAATAGTGTATGGTAAGAAACATTGAAGACTTGTAGAATCTGCATTCTAAAACAGTAATGTTAATAATGTATAAGAAATTCAGAATATCCATCCATCCATCCATTTTCCAACCAGCTGAATCCGAACACAGGGTCACGGGGGTCTGCTGGAGCCAATCCCAGCCAACACAGGGCACAAGGTAGGAACCAATCCCGGGCAGGGTGCCAACCCACCGCAGAAATTCAGAATATACTGTACATTATTTTCTACTTTCCTTTTTCTTACATTCCTTGTAAATGTGGAGGAAAATGCTATAAGCTTTATGATGACCATTTAAAGATTTTTTTAATAACATGTATTACAGCAACACAGAATCCTTCAGCATCTTACCAAGGCAGAAAAGTGTGGCACAGATAATAAACCTGTGTTCAGGGGACACATCTCACTCCCTGCATTACTATCAATGGACAAAGATAACATTGATGAGGCCCTTCAGATATTTGATTTGCTATCTGAGTTTCCAGAAAAGGAGGTGAGGGAATATGTCCTTAGACCCTTCATCATCCTTTTTACACATATGAAAAACATGTATCTGTTTTTAGATAACGTGAGAGGAAAAAGGAAAATGACTGTTTCGTGAGAAAATGTAACATAAACATACATGTCCCTCATAGTTCAGTTACAACCTACAATTCTTGTTGTATATTTTATATATGATTTAAATTTTTTTAATAAATGTTGCAAACCAACTTCATCTTTGTAGTCCATTGTCTCAAATCTGAACTACTTAGTGTAATGTATTAAAGTAATATTTTATAAGGCAAGGCAAGGCAATTTTTATTTACAAAGCACATTTACAACAGCCAGAACTGAACCTAAGTGCTGTACAAGAAAGGGTAAAAGAAGTAGTTCAAATATACAGTATGTACACGTCACAAAACTATAAACATGACCAAGCATTACATAAAAGATAAATTGAAAAATACCCACAACCATACATACATATTTATAATCATGAATGTAAATGAGCCAACATATACAAACAATGTCAACCTCTTGCATGGTCAAATGGCAGCAAGAAGAAATAAGACTTTAATCATCATCATCTTCTTCTTCTTTCGGCTGCACCCGTTAGGGGTTGCCACAGCGGATCATCTTCTTCCATATCTTTCTATCCTCTACATCTTGTTCTGTTATACCCATCACCTGTATGTCCTCTCTCACCACATCCATAAACCTTCGCTTAGGCCTTCCTCTTCCCTGGCAGCTCTATCCTTAGCATCCTTCTCCCAATATACTCAGCATCTCTCCTCTGTACATGTCCAAACCAACACAATCTCACCTCTCTGACTTTGTCTCCCAACCGTGTAACTTGAGCTGACCCTCTAATGCAGTTTACATAACATTTCTATTATTATTAAGTTATTAAGCAGTTCGCATACGTTTGCAACCCGAGATTTTTCTTCTTTTTTTGCATATAACAAAGACTTATGCTTTGCATTTGCCATTCCAACAGATTGCACATCACAAACATTACCACTGTTATCGTTTTTTTCGTGTCTGCCGTTTCTATAGGAGGGTGACAATGAGTTAAATTCCAATGGATGTTTTTTAAATGTTGACAAGCAATAAGCAAAAGGTATCACTGAAAACCACAGAAAACAAAAACAGCAAAAAAAAAAACAGTACGAGGAAAGTTCGAAGAAAGAATTTTTTTTTTTTACAATGTTTCTGTTTGGGGATCGTTGTGCAAACGTGCACATCTGAGCTGCGACCACAGATCTAACTGCTCTGTGGATGAATCATTCAGGCATTTCAAGGTCACTTCATTGTAATGAAAGCATCTGAATGTACTTCGTGGTAACGCGATTTCTATAGACTCGTGTCATATGGTGAAACTGTCGGGACCGTAACAATACTTTGTTGTAATACTCTCTCCTCTCTCTGCGCCACTGCAAAGCCCCGCCCGCCAAGCGTTCTGAAAAGTCTGAGTGAGTCTCCGTTGCCGGCAGTTCTCTCGCGGCCCGGCTGTCAGACGGCTGCGGCCCAGTAGTGGGTCGCGGCCCGGTGGTTGGGGACCCCTGCTCTAATGTACTCATTTCTAATCCTATCCATCCTCGTCACATCCAGTGCAAATCTTAGCATCTTTAACTCTGCCACCTCTGTCTCCTGCTTTCTGGTCAGTGCCACCCTCTCCAACCCATATAACATAGCTGGTCTCATTACCGTCCTGTAGACCTTCCCTTTCACTCTTGCTGATACCCATCTGTCACAAATTACTCCTGACACTCTTCTCCATCCATTACATCCTGCCTGCACTCTCTTTTTCACCCGTCTTCCACAATCCCCATTACTCTGTACTGTTGATCCCAAGTATTTAAACTCATCCACCTTCGCCAACTCTACTCCCTGCATCCTCACAATTCCACTGACCTAAATCTCATTTACACGCATGTATTCTGTCTTGTTCCTACTGACCTTCATTCCTCTCCTCTCTAGAGCATATCTCCACCTCTCCAGGGTCTCCTCAACCTGCTCCCTAATATCACTACAGATCACAATGTCATCAGCAAACATCATAGTCCACGGGGACTCCTGTCTAATCTCGTCTGTCAACCTGTCTATCACCATTGCAAATAAGAAAGGGCTCAGAGCTGATCCCTGATGTAATCCCACCTCCAACTTGAATGCATCTGTCGCTCCTACCGCAGACCTCACACAGTCACAGGTCCCCCTTACATATCCTGTACAACTCTTACGTACTTCTCTGCCACTCCTGACTTCCTCATACAATACCACAGCTCCTCTCGAGGCACCCTGTCATATGCTTTCTCCAGGTCCACAAAGACACAATGCAACTCCTTCTGGCCTTATCTAAACTTCTCCATCGATATCCTCAGAACAAACATTGCATCTGTGGTGCTCTTCTTGGCATGAAACCATACTGCTGCTAATCGTCACTTCATTTCTTAATGTAGCTACCACTACTCTTTCCCATAACTTCATGCTGTGGCTCGTCAATTTTATTCCCCTGTAGTTACTGCAGTCCTACAAAACCCCATTATTCTTAAATATCGGCACCAGTACACTTCCTTCTCCACTCCTCAGGCATCCTCTGACTTTCCAAGATTCCATTAAAGAAATAATACTTTAATGATGACTTAAAAATGACCGGCGTTGGAGCAGACCTAATATAACAAGGCAAGCCATTCCAGAGAAAAGGAGCAGCCACTGCAAATGCTTGATTCCTCCTTTGCTTCAGCCTCGACATCGGCACAACTATGAGCATCTGGCTAGTAGACCATAGGGCTCTTGTTGGCCCATACAAGTGAAGAGGTTCAGAGATGCAAGATGGGGCTGATCCATTCAAACATTTGAAAACAAGAAATAGACTTTTAAAATCTATTCTGAAAAGGACCATAAGCCAATGAAGCAAGGTCAGTATTGGTGAAATATGGCCACCCTTACGAAAGCCATTCAATAAGCGAACAGCAAAGTTGTGGAATAGTTGTAGGTGTCGTAACAAGACCTGATCAACACTTACCTACAAAGAACTCAAACCTTCTGAACTTTAGGACACCACAAATCACAGTTTTATTATCATTTAGTTTAAGAAAATTCATTGCCATCCAGGTTTTTTTTTCTTTTTTAATTTTATTGAAATCACACAACATTCCATACAAATAGATCAATTTTTACAAAAATAGGATCGAACACAGATCAACCCCAACCCCTGAGAAAGAAAGCATGGCTAGCAGAGTAAAACTTAAAGCTAGTAAAAATAAGTAGATAGATGAATTAATAAGTGAATAAAGAAAAATGGAGAAGAAAAAGATAAGGGGAGAGAATCTGCTTCCTCGGTGCTTTAAAAGCTTATTCTAAAATGTTATTAATTAGATCCTGCCAGGTTTTGAAAAGTTTTGCACAGATCCTCTAAGTGAGAAACAGATTTTTTCTAGTTTCAAATAGTATATAACATCAGTTACCCACTGACTTAAAAGAGGAGAGTTAGGATTCTTCCAGTTGAGCAAGATAAATCTACGTGCCAATAGTGTAGTAAAGGCAATTACAGTTTGTTTGTCCTTCTCCACATTAAGCCCATCTGGGAGTACACCAAACACAGCTTTTAATAGACTAGGAGGGATTGCGACACCAATACTGTCTGATAGGCATTTAAAAATTTTGGTCCAGAATGATGTTAATTTGTTGCAGGCCCAAAACATGTGACCCAATGAGGCTGGAACTTGATTGCAGCTTTCGCAGGTTTTAATATCATTCAAGCATGCATGGAGGGTCTGTATTGTCTCACTTTGATTTTTGTGGCAAATAGATGCGAGTGTCATCAGCATAGCAGTGAACGGAGAAGCCATACTTGTTAATAATGGAGCCTAAAGGTAACATGCATATCAAAAAGAGAACTGGTCCAAGGATGGAACCCCCTGGGAACCCCACAAGTAAAAGGAGCTACAAAGGATGAGAACTCACCCAAATGAATAGAAAAACTCCTATTGCTTAGATCAGATTTAAACTATTTAAGGACATTACCTTGGATGCCTAAATACTGTTCAAGGCGGGATATAAGAATCATAACATCCACGGCATCAAAAGCTGGGGTAAGATCTAGCAGTACAAGAACGGCAGAATCTCCAGCATTAGTAGTTGGGAAGAGGTCATTGTAAACCTATAACAAGTATGTTTCACTGCTATAAGAAGATCTGTATCTGGATTGGAATTTTTCCAGAATACTATTTTCATCCAGAAATGGTTGAGTTAGGACAATGTTTTTTAAGACTTTAGTTAAAAAAGGCAGTTTAGAAATTGGCCTGAAATTTGACACATTACAGGGTCCTTATTTTGTTTTTTTAATACGTTTCTGCACCACAGCGTGTTTCATGGCGGCATGAACACAAACAGAAATCAAGGTAGCATTTATTAAGATAACAATATTTGGTCTGACAGAGTTAACTAATTTTAACTAATCGAGAGGGGACACTGTCCAGGTGGCAATCTGTACGATTCAGGTGTTGCACCAAATCAGACAACAGAGACAATGACAGACGCAGGCTCAAAGTGGTCAGACAGCTGAACACACTATGGGAAGAGATGAATCCTTAGCAAGCAGTGACACTGATGACCTAATAACGGTAATCTTATTTACAAAAAAATTATATCTCCGTTTGGAGAGTAAGTTGGGGTATGCGAGAAATGAAAAATTCCTAATACAAAAAAATTGTATATGGCGATTAAAGGATTTAAAATCATTAAAAAATGGATTTGTAGTTATTGCATCTACCCAAACAAAACATTTCTAAAGTTAAAAATCTGAATCAATGTGTTAGTTCAGTTCCAAAATAAATGAAAGATGGTTTATGGAAATGCGACTTTCAATAATGCAAACTTTTACATTTCTTTAGAAAAACAAATGATAATATCTATTAAGCAATTTAAGAGATTTGCCTCACTTTTTTGATAAGTACATACTTATAAGTTAGGGTCCCAGGGAGAACAATTATGCATTAAAATTAAAAACCAGGAAAACGTTTGAAAGTTTAATAACTTCACTCGAAATTTATCAACATTATAACAGCAGCTTAGAACAAAATTAAGAAAACACAATTCAAGACAGACAATGGAAATGAAGGTCCCCATGAACTGAAGTAAGCTGGATCATTTAAAAAATTGTTCAATATAAATAATTTTAAAAGTTTGTTTTACTGAGAACTCTAAAGTTAAGTCCAGGGGGTCTCCAACATGTCGCTACCGGTCGCTCGCAACCCCTTTCCAAGTAACTAGTCAAAGGGTTAATGAATCCTACATAAATTTGAAAACTTGATTAGTCAAATTAGGGGTGGGCGATCTTTCCAAAAAATTACATCATGATCCTTTTAACACAAAAATCACGATCCACAATCTGAACTGTAATCTGTCTTTTCAATGTGGCATACACTTAAGAAAATATCCGGACTCAAACTCATCAAGACCTAACGAACACTTTGTTTTAAATATCAAACAAAGTTGAATTCAATTGTTCTCTCATTCGCTAGGTAAGCGGAATTAAGGAACATGCCTCGAAGCTGGCGAGTGAGTGAGGAAGGCCCCTCTCTTCGGGCCAGAGTGTGTTTCTCGGATTCTCGCAAATAAATTGGCACCACACGCGAACTATGATATATAGCGAAATAAGAGAAGTAACAAAATTAACCGGAATGTTCAAGCAAATTATAGAAAAAAACCGATCTAAATCCATTAAGTAGTTCTCTCGTGAAAAGTGGACAGACATTCAGACGGAGAGACGTTGGATTTTATATATTATATTTTAGTATACCTTCAAAATAATGTGCAGTTAAAGTCACAACAGAATTCTCAGCATTTCTGAAGCTTAGTAGAGCCAGATAACTATAAAAATCTTCACCAAGCAGCTCTGAAAATGTCTGCTTTGTTTGGGTCTACATACCTTTGTGAGTCTGCCTTTTCTGACATGAATGTCATGAAATCAAAGTTCAGAACAAGACTGACTGATGAACATTTAAATGACTCCATAAGAGTGAACCTAAGTGGCTACACTCCAACATACACCTCTCTTGTTGACTCCATGCAGTACCAGTAATCTCACTAACTGAAAAACACATCACACATGCAACTGGCCCTGTGAATACTCTTGTGAAGTGGAACAGTAACATGTAACAAAATAAATGAATAAGTAATATCTGTGTATTTGTAATTGCATTGTTTTGTTTTGACAGCATTCATGTTTTAATTCAATAGTGTGAGATACACTAGAAAATGCATACAGACATAAAAAATGCACTTGCAGGTGAACTAAATATTTTTTGTGATGTTTTAATGCAAAATGTGGGTTGTGGACAACAACATTTTGTAAATTTTCAGGCAAAACAAGCTTATTCAATTTATTTGGGATGAAATAAGCTATGAGAATAAACTATAGAAAACATTTGTAGCTCTCTGCCATTTTCATTTTGTAAAAGTAGCTCTCAGAGGGAAAAAAAGTTGGAGACCCCTGGTTTAGACCTTCATTTTCATGCCTGTTGATCATCATTTATTTTGTATCATAATAAATTAATGTTATTAATGGAATTTTCCCTTTTATTGAACAAGGTTCCAGAAATAATATAAAAATAATTTGTAAATAATTAATTAATTCAACACCATCCAACCTATGCTGCTTGGGGACAAGCTGACAGAGATGGGAGTAGATTCATACCTGGTGGCATGGATCGTGGACTATGTTACAGACAGACCTCAGTATGTGCGTCTCGGGAACTGCATGTCTGACATTGTGGTCAGCAACACAGGAGCACCGCAGGTGTACTTTCTCCGGTCCTGTTCAGCCTATATACATCGGACTTCCAATACAACTCGGAGTCCTGCCACATGCAAAAGTTTGCTGACGACACTGCTATCGTGGGCTGCATCAGGAATGGGCAGGAAGAGGAGTATAGGAACTTAATCAAGGACTTTGTTAAATGGTGCGACTCAAACCACCTACAACTGAACACCAGCAAAACCAAGGAGCTGGTGGTGGATTTTAGGAGGACCAGGCCCCACATGGACCCCGTGATCATCAGAGATGACTGTGTGCAGAGGGTGCAAACCTATAAATACCTGGGAGTGCAGCTGGATGATAAATTGGACTGGACTGCCAATACTGATGCTCTGTGTAAGAAAGGACAGAGCCAACTATACTTCCTTAGAAGGCTGGCGTCCTTCAACATCTACAATAAGATGCTGCAGATGTTCTATCAGACGGTTGTGGCGAGCACCCTCTTTTACGCAGTGGTGTGCTGGGGAAGCAGCATAAAGAAGAGGGACGCCTCACGTCTGGACAAACTGGTGAGGAAGGCAGGCTCTATTGTAGGCACGGAGCTGGACAGTTTGACATCCGTGGCAGAGCGACGGGCACTGAGCAGGCTCCTGTCAATAATGGAGAATCCACTGCATCCACTAAACAGTGTTATCTCTAGACAGAGGAGCAGCTTCAGCGACAGACTGCTGTCAATGTCCTGCTCCACTGACAGACTGAGGAAATTGTTCCTCCCCAACACTATGCGACTCTTCAATTCCACCTGGGGGGGGGGGGGTAAACGTTAAAATTATACAAAGTTATTGTCTGTCTGTATACCTGCATTGTTATCGACATTGTTATCACTCTTTAATTTAATATTGTTCTTTATCAGTATGCTGCTGCTGGAGTATGTGAATTTCCCCTTGGGATTAATAAAGTATCTATCTATCTATTTATCTAATATTTTGAATGATAGAATTCACTATAATAGCAGTTAGAGCAACCAAACTCATATTTAGAATGGTGTTTCCGTAATCAAAAAATATGTTATGTCCTCTTTCTTTCAACTATCGAATTCTGAATCATAAATTATAAAATGGATACAATTGTAAAAACCTGGTCATTGACACAAATAGATGAACACACGCTAGCTTGGTCTGCAATAGAAATGAAATCCTGCAGTACTTCTTTATATTCCTTACTTTGAATACCAGTAAATACAAGGTATTGTAAATATACTAACAACCCAATTGTCTTTCATTCACTCAGAATATGGAACCAATGTAGGAAGCACTTGAAGTTATCCATCCATCCATCCATTTTCCAACCCGCTGAATCCGAACACAGGGTCACGGGGGTCTGCTGGAGCCAATCTCAGCCAACACAGGGCACAAGGCAGGAAACAATCCTGGGCAGGGTGCCAACCCACCGCAGGCACTTGAAGTTAGTGATTATTTAATCCGTGGCACTAATACACGATAACCACCTTTTTCCACTCTCTCAAACTTAACAGTTTTTAATGTCTGGAAAACATATGGGATTAAATCATTTACAGATTTGTATATAAATAATGTCTTTGCATCCTATGAACAATTACACTCCAAATTTAGCTTCCCATCAACACAATTTTTCCACTATCTCCAAATTTTTAATTTTGCTAAACAAAATCTGCCCGATTCTCTTCAGCTCCCATCCATTTCTACTCCAGAAGAAATACTGATCAGTCTTGAAGACTCAGACAGCATTTCTATAATATATAGAAAACATTTTAAAGTCCTTTACTTTCAAAGAGCACATTTGGTAAAGTGATCTTTCACTCAACATTTCAGAAAAGGAGTGAAGGCAGCCATGCACAGAATTCACTCTTGCTCCATATGCACAAAGCATTTGATTGTTTAACTTAAAATCTTTTATCAAGTACATCGCTTTCTTTTAAAATTGTCCAAAATGTTTCCTGGGCAAGGTCCAACATGCAAACATTGTAATCAAGTTCCAGCCTCACTAGGCCACATGTTTTGTGTGTGTACCAAATTAACATCATTCTGGACAAAAATTTTTAAATGCCTATAGGACAGCCTTAGTGTCAAAATTGCGCCTAATCCATTAACAGCTGTGTTTGATGTACTCCCAGGTGGGCTTAAAGTGGAGAAGCACAAACAAACTGTAATTGCCTTTACTTCACTATTAGTGTGTAGACTTATCTTGCTCAACTGGAAGAACTCTAGGCCACCTCTTTTAAGTCAGTGGGTAAATGATGTTATATACTATTTGAAATTGGAAAAAATCTAATTCTCACTTAAGAGGATCTAATCAATAACAGTTTAGAATAAGCATTTATATAGGGAAGAAGGACTCCTTTTCCTCTTTACTTCTCTCAAGGTTGTATTCTAGCTGATGGCCTTCCTCTCTTTGTCATGGGTGCGGGTTTTAAGGTTTGACTTGATTTTATGGAAAGTTACATGCTTTTAATAATTTAAAAGATAAAAAAAAAATATAAAAATCAGAAATTGACAAATCGCCAAATAATAATAATTCTTTACATTTACATAGAACTTTACTCACTACTCAAAGAGCTTTGCAAACTCAGGGAGAAAGCAGCGAAGAAGCAGAACTACCATTACGCCATCCTCATAGGTGTACTGTACTGCATGATATTGTGTTTGATAGTTTAAAATTACAAACACAAAATTTCAGAAATCGAAGAATGCTAAGAGCTACAGATTGCTGGATCCTGAGTTCCAGTGCCGTGACCTGCATCTTCGGTCTTGGTACTCTAATACTGGTGGTGTGGTGAAGCAGATTGATCACATCTTCATGGGCAGATACTGGAGGATCCACAAAACTGCAGGGTCTAAAGAAGTGCCCATTTTCTGAATTCTGAGCACAGACTACTTGTTGCTACTCTGAAGATAAAGTTTAAGCCCAGCAGGCTACCACCTACTAGAAGAATGAGGCTGGACCTGGCCTGACTCCAAGATTAAGCTGTTTCTAATGAGTCTGCATGCAGTTTGTGTGAGGAACTTGCAGACTTGGGTGCAACTGACATTCCTAACATGATGTGGGAGACCTTCTGTGACAACACCCTGAAGGTTGCTGAGGGTTGTGTTGGTGTTACCAGTGTGCCCAGAAAGAAATGTTGCTGGATATCATGGCAGGCCTGTACACTGATATTGTAAGTGTTGTGTAGGGCGGAAGCAGAACCACTCTGATTTTCCCAGTTGATTCTAGTGTTCATCAGGGGTGTGTTCTTGCTCTTACTCTGTTCAATGCTTGTATTGGACTGGGTGCTGGACAGGGTCATGGGGTCAAGTGGTTGTGGGGCATCTGATGGTGAAGAATGATTCACAAACCTTGAATTTGCCGACAATGTTGTGATCTTCACAGATTCAATGGAGGCTCTGATCTGGGTTCTCGAGAGACTGAGTGAGGAGTCAGAGTGTCTGGGCTTGCGAATGTCCTGGATAAAAACCAAGATCAAGGCCTTTGATGACATTTTGGGCACAGCCATCAGCAGTATGTTTGTCTGCAGAGAGAATGTTGACCTCGCCAAGAGGTTTACTTACCTTTGGCAGTGACATTCCTGTCTCTGGGACTCTTCTAATGAAGGGAGAAGGATTGGGGAAAGGATTGGGGTGGGAGATTATGAGGTCACTGGAAAAGGGGTGTGTGGCACTCCCAATATCTCTGCAAAAAGACAAAGGTCCAAGTCTTTAGAGTCCTGGTACTTCCTGTTTTGCTATATGGTTGCAAGATGTAGACGCTATCCAGTGACCCGAGACAAAGCCTCCTTCGGTACTGTGTCTCTTCATAGAATCCTCAGTACCACTGGTTTGACTTTGGGTCAAACGAGTGTTTGCTCATGGAGTCACGGATGAGGCACATTACCTGCATTATGAGGGAGCATCAGTTACGCCACTACGGCCATGTGGCACAATTCCCCATGGGTGATTCGTCTCGCAAGATCCTCATTGCTGAGGATCCGAGCAGCTGGACCAGGCCATGGGGACACCTATGTAACACCTGGTTGCCGCAGATACAGTTAGGTCCATAAATATTTGGACAGAGACAATTTTTTTCTAATTTTGGTTCTGTACATTACCGCAATGAATTTTAAATGAAACAACTCAGATGCAGTTGAAGTGCAGACTATCAGCTTTAATTCAGTGGGGTGAACAAAACGATTGCATAAAAATGTGAGGCAACTAAAGCATTTTTTTAACACAATCCCTTCATTTCAGGGGCTCAAAAGTTAAATTAAAAAAAAATAAATAACTGGACATAAAATGTTAATTTCTAATACTTGGTTGAAAACCCTTTGCTGGCAATGACAGCCTGAAGTCTTGAACTCATGGACATCACCAGATGCTGGGTTTCCTCCTTTTTAATGCTCTGCCAGGCCTTTACTGCAGCGGCTTTCAGTTGCTGTTTGTTTGTGGGCCTTTCTGTTCGAAGTTTAGTCTTCAACAAGTGAAATGCATGCTCAATTGGGTTAAGATCAGGTGACTGACTTGGCCATTCAAGAATTTTCCACTTCTTTGCTTTAATAAACTCCTGGGTTACTTTGGCTGTATGTTTTGGGTCATTGTCCATCTGTATCATGAAACGCCGCCCAATCAATTTGACTGCATTTAGCTGGATTGAGCAGACAGTATTTCTCTGAACACCTCAGAATTCATTCGGCTGCTTCTGTCCTGTGTCACATCATCAATAAACACTAGTGTCCCAGTGCCACTGGCAGTCACGCATGCCCAAGCCATCACACTGCCTCCACCGTGTTTTACAGATGATGTGGTATGCTTTGGATAATGAGCTGTTCCACGCCTTCTCCATACGTTTTTCTTGCCATCGTTCTGGTAGAGGTTGATCTTGGTTTCATCTGTCCAAAGAATGTTTTTCCAGAACTGTGCTGGCTTTTTTTAGATGTTCTTTAGCAAAGTCCAATCTAGCCTTTCTATTCTTGAGGCTTATGAGTGGCTTGCACCTTGCAGTGCACCCTCTGTATTTACTCTCATCCAGTCTTCTCTTTATGGTAGACTTGGATATCGATACGCCTACCCACTGGCGAGTGTTGTTCACTTGGTTGGCTGTTGTGAAGGGGTTTCTCTTCACCATGGAAATGATTCTGCCATCATCCACCACTGTTGTCTTCCAGGTCTTTTTGCATTGCTGAGTTCACCAGTGCTTGCTTTATCTTTCAGGATGTACCAAACTGTAGATTTTGCCACTCGTAATATTGTAGCAATTTCTCAGATGGGTTTTTTCTGTTTTCACAGCTTAAGGATGGCTTCTTTCACCTGCATGGAGAGCTCCTTTGACCACATGTTGTCTGTTCACAGCAAAATCTTCCACATGCAAGCACCACACCTCAAATCAACTCCAGGCCTTTTATCTGCTTAATTGATAATGACATAACGACGGACTTGCCCACACCTGCCCATGAAATAGCCTTTGAGTCAATTGTCTAATTACTTTTGAGCCCCTGAAATGAAGAGATTGTGTTAAAAAAATGCTTTAGTTGCCTCACATTTTTATGCAATCGTTTTGTTCACCCCACTGAATTAAAGCTGAAAGTTTGCACTTCAACTGCATCTGAGTTGTTTCATTTAAAATTCATTGTGGTAATGTACAGAACCAAAATTAGAAAAAAAGTTGTGTCTGTCTAAATATTTATGGACCTAACTGTATATTGTCATTTCCGGAGGGTGGGGCCAGACCATTTGTCGGCCTGGGAGGTTGCCAACGGAATCCGTGGTGGGTATGGCAATGCACTGTACCAGTGCATGCTCCCCAACCTAAACTGAAAAATATTAACCACGGCTTAATAACAAGCTCTACAATCAACAAAAAAGTTGTTATGTAGTCCTGCAAAGCAATCACTACTTAGGTTAATTGACTTTAAAAAAAAAAAATGCAGTCTTTCTAATTCGTTATTTGCTTGTCAATGGCTGAACGTCATCCTCATAACAGCCATGAATCCACAGGATCGAAGTTTGTGAGTGGACTACTTCTGACTACTATGACCACTTCTAAAACACATAACACGCTGCATTGTGGGCTGAATGTTGCTAGGCTACACAGAGTGTGGCATTCATGGTCTGTATTACTGTAGGAATTTAAGAAGGCTCACAAAATGTGTTTTTCTCTGCGTTTCTGGTGGGACCACAGGCTGGGCCACTCAGAGGTTGCTTCTGGGCTACATGTGGTCTGTGGGATGCCATGTGAATAGGCCAGCTCTAGGCTAATAGAATTGATATATCTTAGGATAATTCAGGCCAGATACAATTCTACAAAACCACTGTCTGGGGTTTTGGATTGTTTTGGTCATGTCCCACCTCTTGGCATGTCAGACGACAAGGACTCTGAAGTGTGGCCTAGCCTCCCTTGGGGAGGCAAAATGGGGGAGGAGGAGAAGGTAAATAGGTCAAGTTACTTCTTATCTATCTTTTTACCCCTACAAATCCAACATAATGATAAACTCCTTAGCCATAATATCTGGTAATAATATGAAATCATTATTAAAGCTAATTTTTGAAACAATCCACTACTACTGCTATCCTCCCACCTAAAAGGCCCATATCTTAAGATAATATTTTTACAGGAGAATCACTTTATAAGTAAGGACCAGTTTCAATTATAAAGAGACCAGTAACGGCGTACTGCACGAGAACATGCAGTGAATATGCTTGACTTGAGCATCCATAGTTTTCATACTCATTCTCTGTACATTTAGCATTCGCTTGCTCAGATGTTGATGCGCTTGCCACTTTCTGAGCAGCTCTTCTTATCTCTACCCTAGCGGCCCGCTTCTTCTCTTCTTTCGTCGGCATCTTTCACATTAAAACTGATTAAGTCAGCGTTTGTGTTGCAATTACTTAGTATATTTTCTTTAATTTTTCTCTTAAGCTGGCACTTAAGTCTTCAATCTGCCTCAAGAATGATTTAAGATATGAAGAGGAAGTGATGGCAAAGGTGGTAGGGATGAGAACAGAGCCCGTACACATGCGCTGCACAGCTGCGGTCAATCATCACCCCAAAACTGGATAGACGACATCACATAGTATATGTGTACCAAATTTCAGGTCAATTGTTCAAACGGTTTCCGAGCTACAGGTGATTTAAAATCCTGGACAGACAAACGGACAGCCATAGTAGCATATTATATATAAAGATTGGATTGGCCAATTGTTTCACTCTAGCTGTAAAATGAAAATTGGAGGTGTGTGAATCTTAATAAACAAAGAAATCTCATTTGTTACATCAGATACAGTATCTGATCCTGTAGAGCACTATGCCATGGTGATGGGTAATTTATTTAGATCTAAAGAGAAGTCAAGCAAAATGACACATTTTATTGGCTAACTAAAACAATTACAATATGCAAGCTTTCGAGGCAACTCAGGCCCCTTCTTAAGGTAAGATGTAATACAGAGACTGGAATTCCCTGTGTTCATAGAGACACTTGGACAAATACAGTATTAGAAAGCCTTTAAGTGAGACATCTTAGATGTAAAAAGTTACTAGACCTCTCCAGGCTAAGAGTCATTTAGCAAGAGAGGAGAAAAATAAGTACTTGTTAGAATCATACAGACTAATTTCACTTCTGATGGCAAGATACTCTTCAAAGTTTTAGCTAGAAGGAATGAGAAAGTGCTTCCTTCTGTAATAATCACGAGGCCACACCAGATTTATTAAAGGCAGGCAGAACTATAATGCAGCACTCAACAAGAATCCCCTCTATCACCATTGTTTATTGCAATCGCCATTGAACCAACCACCAATCATTTTTGAAATAATTAAAGGGGTATAACCGGAGAAGGACAATAAATACCATGGTACTGTATGCATCAGACCCACAAATGCCAATACCATTAATCTTTAATGTACTTGCAGAATTTTAAAAGATTGGTGGACTCAAAATCAATTTGAATAAGTGTGCTTTTTCCAGTGAGCCCTCTAGCACACCACAATAGACTGGACATCTATTAATTTTATCAAACAATTCAAATATATATCAGTAAACATCACAAATAATTATATGGACCTTTTTCAACACAATTTTGCAATTAGCATGGTGGGGGGAATAAAAATAAATCAAACAAGATGTGAACCAATGGACTATCCTCCATCTCACATTAGCAGGGACAATTAATACTGCCAAGATGAACATCCTTACTCAACCTTCTTATTCTTTTTCTGAGCATCCCTAAATACATTAACAAATCATTCTATAAGACACTAGACTCTATTATAACCTCATTTATCTGGAAATTGAGACATCCACACATTCAAAAGGTGACTCACAAAGACATAAAGCAGAAAGTGGCATAGCACTATCTAACTCTTAATTTTAGTGGTGGCTCTGTTGCTAAGAAATCTGTGCTGGTATCTGGAAGACCTGGGGCCTCATGAATAACGCCATGCATAGAATTCACACTAAAACATGGCACATGAACAAAATTTGTTATCTGTGTGCGCACAATAAATTCAGATACATAAAACTGTGTGTACGCCAAATTCCATGCACTTCCCCTTTATAAATCCCTATCAACATGAATTAATGCACATGCACACACCCCGATTCCCACCCAAATTCTGCATATTTGAATATGCAAATCAATATAAATGACCTCTTCCCTTCAGTGTTCTGTTAAAAGACAATGGCAGTAGCATGTGAAAAAAACAAGAATTTCAGCAAATGCGAAGTAGAGACAGAAAAAATGTACTATTTGCTGGCTTAAGCGGTGGTATAAGCAACAAAA
This sequence comes from Erpetoichthys calabaricus, assembly GCF_900747795.2. NCBI lineage: Eukaryota > Metazoa > Chordata > Cladistia > Polypteriformes > Polypteridae > Erpetoichthys > Erpetoichthys calabaricus. Next base: position 121,632,645 of record NC_041399.2, read on the forward strand.
GGAAACTGATGGGAGTGATACAGCATAGCAGAGATGCTCGAAAGTTCAGAAAATTGCACAGTGCCCAAAATAAAAAAAAATAAAAAAGAAGTAGTCTGATATCAAAGTCTATATATCATTGCAAGATCCAAAATCTATTCTCTTTATATTAAAAAAAAAAAAATCTTCACCTTTATGAACACTTCACCCGCAACAAGGAACCCACAAGAATACACATTTCTGCACCTCATTCACAGGTAACAATTTGCATGTGCATTGCTTGATTCTTTTCATATCATATTATATGAGCACTAACTAAAAAATTATTTCAAAATGAAGGAAACCGATTGCACCAAAGTAAATCAGATAATGCACCTCATTCAATTTCTGCAAATCTTGACATGGCCTTCCTCTTTGAGATCCCCTCAAACATCTACTCATACCCCCTTTGGGCACAGGAACCAGAGGTTGGGAATTGCTGCTGTACAGGAAGGCAAAGAAAAACACCCCTATGACTGCAAGGGAGGTTTACCTGAGAAAAGTGTGGTTTTGCACTGTTCTACTGTGCAGTACTTTTTAAATGGACATGGCCTTCATGAAACTGCAATCAGAAGGAAACCTAATCTGCAATCCCAGTACAAAAAACAATGTGTTAGGTACACAATACAGCATCTGCATGTGACAGATTCACATAGGAACCAAGTGTTGCAGGCAAATGAAGTTAAAAAAATCAAACCATGTGCCCACAATTATGCAAAAGATCAGCTACTGACACAGGGTGGAATGGGTTCCTTTAAATATTAACAATTTCTCAAGGAGAATATCAGATAGTCAACCAAGAAACTGAAGTTGAACAAAGACAGCTTGGCTTCTACAAAAGACAATGATCACACTCTGAAGTCTACTATGAAGTATCTCAAGAAATGTTTTGAAATGGCCCTCATAGCCCCCTGACTTGAAAATCATTGAAAATCTGAATAATTTATTAAAAGTGTGGTGCACACAAGACAGCCTAAGAGTTCCTTACAACTATAAGCAATCCAAGTAAGAATGGGGGAAAAAATTACAAAACAAGAATTCAGACTCTTAGCTGGTTAAAAAATGTTTGAAGCTGCACGTTTGGCCAAAGGGGGAGTTACTAAGTACTGACTGTGTAGTGTGCCCGTACTTTACTGTTATTTTTTAAATTTTTTAAGTCAATCAAAAATTGTAATTATACATCAACACCACTCATGAATATTCATGCGATATCTAAGAGGGACAAACGTCAGAAATATTCATGATATTTTGCAGCATGATGTTACTTTATCCAGTAGATGGAAACAGTTTTACAAATAAAGTGCAGTACTGACACCCACACAACAAAAGGCTTTTCAATTATGTTGACATTAGGCAAGTACATACTGCATAGTATCAGTATATAGAGGCAAATTTTAAAAACTTAAACCATATTTAACATGTTCTCTCTAAATGACAAAGTATAACATAGATGAACAAACAACCTAGAGAAAAATTCTTGCAACTGTGCTGCACTCCAATCAAATAAATGGGGGTTTTAAAAGAGGGAAAAAAAACATTTAGGCAGGTGGCGCAAGAGTTATTGGGAGATAGGAATAAGTACTTATAATGTATTGTGTAAACTGTTACTTAGTTGAAATATTTTAGCACTGTGTCATCCGCTGGTTATGTATATTGCCAATACAATGTTGTAGAAGTTTTTTTTTTTTTTTTTTTTAACCAATTCCTAGGAGCGCTGAAGGCACTAAGCGTGGACTCACCATTCCAATTCTCAATGTGGAGCTTTATGCTCTAGTCTTGCTAACATGGTAAAGCTAGAAACTTTACAAGTACTCGTTTTCTTATTGTCATTGTATAAGAAAAATTAACTGCTTGCAAGCTACTTAGGGTTAATAACTGACAAAGCCATTTTGTTGTAATGGCAGGTTATTCATACAGGTGTCTGTCATAAGACAGGGTGCAGACCTAGGACAATTTCCAGTTTCTTTAGGAATGCGTCTATTTGACACAGGAAAGATGACCTTTCCTTCTTTAAGATCTATCTGACAAGTAAAAAAAAAATAAGAACAGATGGCCCATTAGTGTAATAAAATAAAATGCTTAAGTAAACGATATGTTTTTTTTGATAAAGAGGGGGAAGGGGGAGGAAGGAGAAATTATAAAAAGCCAATCGAAAAATGAAACTTTGCTCTTCTGCCTTGCAATGTAGAATCCATGTACTCATCTGTGACTGAATAAAAATCTAATTGATTGAACTATTCCTGTCTTGGTCAGGGGGTTTCTTCCACATCATACATATACACACACACACACACACACACACACACACACACACACACGCAGACACACACAACCTCTTCCCCGGGCTAGTCGAGATATGTAATAATCCGCCACGACAAGAAGGAGCGCTATCACTAACACTGTCTTTTCCTTCTTTATCCACAGTGCCCAGGAGGTCCCTAATGAGGGCAACTGACCATGCCCCTTCCAGTTCAGCCGCCATAAAACCTGGGCGTCCTGGAAGAATGCATCATTACTGGCTTAAGCGACCTACCAGATGGAGCTCCGCTACCAATCTGGCCTTGGCTATCCGGACCAAAAACGACTCTTACACCAAAGCATGCTTTTTTGTTTGGTCTGCAGACAATAAATAGGACAACCCATTTGGCACCCCAAACTTTTCCAAACAGTGAAGGTGTAATTCCTGCACCCTGCCAAATTATACAGAAAATTACTGCTAAATATTACCAACATAAAAAATACAGGGCTGTGTGATGTCTTTAAAAGTTCCCATTCTCAGAGTGTCATTTCAAAACTTTAACAAAATACAGTATCATGGCCTCAAGGTGCAGATGCTTGTGGATTAAGAATAATTAGCTGCTCTATTCATGTGTGGCAGAAAGCATCTACATTTGGGCTGTGGGGTCAACTCAGAGGATGGTGTGCGGGCTCATTATCTCAGGACATTTATTTTTATTGTCTCACAGATTGCTACAATGCACCAAATCCAGCAGTGTTTGGGAGTGTTATTACAATGATTGAAAGATGATTTGTCACAAGTTCATTTAAAATTGAGACAAATCACAATGCCTTATTGGCAGAAAACTCTAAAATTAGATCCATCTTATAAAATAGACTTGAATAAATGTCTACCAAGAAAAAACTTGAAGTTACTAATTACTTTTACTCATTCAAACACGGCATCCTGTTTTTTTCCCCCTCTTTCTGCCATTTTCTGAACAAAAAGGCGACTCGGCATGACTTACGGGGGATGGGGAAATCGTACTTTGTGATGATTTGCTCATTCCTTGGCTAAAGCACATATTTTGCCATAAAATGTGCAAAAAGCTGAGCTTTGATTGGAATTCCAAGTTTTCAAAGTACTATGTGCATGCAAGAGGACAATGGCACTGGCTTTTACTACCAAAAAAAAAAAAAAGTAAAGCACTGCTTTCATATATAGTGTAATCAAAATGGATGGATGGAAGTTGATTTATTATCTCATGTACACAGTACAATCACATTCCTATTTGCCCATAAACAACGCTTGATGTGGAACCAATTTACTGGCAGGGCTCTGTTTAGTCACTGCCTTTTTCCTCCTCCCAATTCATTATGACTTTTACATGATGGATGGGGTCGGGGGGGGGGGGGGGGGGGGGGGGGGGGTGGGGCTTCCTCTTGGAGGTCTGAGCGCAGGTATATATGATATCGAGGGGATTGGGGAGGGGTACCCTTCAAGCATCAAGTGCTGCTGGTACCAGTTCACTTTAGACCAAACAAGCATCACCACATGGCCACTTCCCTTGTCCAGCACCTGAATCTCACTGCATAAAAGTACCTGTGCTCTTCCTATTCAAACGTTCACTGCGACACTCTGATCGAGCTACCTACCCCGGACTAATCACGCAATCCTGCTAGTGGCTCAGCCTTACTATGCACATTTAGGAAATTATATACATGTTAAAATCATCTCACACATACATTTATTATGCAGTGATGCCCCTTGTTATCACAGCTTATTCTTTTGGACAATCAGGCACTGCTTCAGTTACAAATGTTATAAACGGATACAATAAATTTACTGTTTCATTTTTCAGTACCATCAGCTATTATTTTTACCATGTACAGTATGCTGTGTTTTAAAAGATCTTCAAGTATAAAAACAAATTTACTTAAAAAAAAAAAAAGAATGAGTTTTTCTTGTCTTCAGGAAACTCCACAGTCTTTGGGATAGAGTTGGCACCACATAATGAAGCTGTTTTGTCTTATGTACTTGAGACTCAACAGCTACCCTAAATGTTACCAAGAATATTGGAACAATCTGGATGAGAACAGGCAATTCAGCCCAACAAAAACTGACCGTCCTATTCACTTGATTCTTCCAAAATAACATCAAGTCTAGTTTTGAAGGTCTCTAAAATTCTATTATCTACCGCACTCCTTTGCAATGTATTCATGTATTCAATGGGTCTATGGTTGTCTGTGTGAAGATAACCGTTCCTGATGTTTGTCCAAAATTTACCTATAAAAAGTTTCCAACTGTGTCCCTGTGTTGTTACTGAACTCATTTTAAAATACGTCTTGAACCACTGTACTAATTTTTTTCATAATTTTAAACACTGCCGCACCCTACGCAACTGTGTTTGATCTTATTCAGGAAAAGATTCCAGTCGCTCCATGGGAAAAAGACTTTCCAAGACAAAGGTCATAAAGCTTATGAAACTATTTTTGGACAAAGGTAGAACCGTAACAACAGTTGTGTGGAACTTCCATCTGCAGCTAAAGTCATTTCAGTACACATGTACTTTGTCAGCATGCCTGTGTCGATCAAACAGAGGAAGCTCTGCTGGCTATTTGTGACTTTACGCTGTAGGAAGATAAGTAAATAAATCAAGGTAAATAACATTCGATCTGGCTTTTATATAAGTAACATATAAATGTTTTTATATAAAGACCATCACAAAACATAATCACAAACTGGACTTTGCATGATACCTTGGTGAACTCTGTAAGCCATGCTGTTTCGTTAAAGGACAGGTGTGACGCAGACTGACTGGCAGGATGATGCCAGACCTCTTGCTGCATCCAAACGGTGCCATCTTTGCCTTTATGCCTGGTGCAGCTGCGTTATTCTTATATGTGAGTAGACGTTTCTTGCGGGGAGGGCTTCTGTTCTCTTTCTGCGATGTAGAACCCTCATCCGAGTTCACCTCTGTTATAGCACGCTTTTATTTGAAAACAGCAGTGTCAGATCAGGGCAAGCATGTACGCGACCGAGAGAATAAAACTGAATTAAAAAAAAGGTAACCTTTACATACAGCACCATACATATATACAAGCTGTTACAGACTCAAATCAAATGTATGTCTTTCTTGTATAATTGTAACAATAAGAGCAGCTCACTACTCAAAACTTTTATCTTGCGACATGGCAAGGCTCAAACCTGCGACCTGTTATATTACGAGTCAGCAGTTCTTACCACTGTACTACCAAAGAAGTTGTAATAATGAAGTACACTAACCTGATTTCTTTTTCTTCAGTTATAGTCTTGAATAACAGCACACTTGTTTTGTTATACTTGTACTTTTTGTGAAAGTGCTTATTAGATATTTGGACTTCAGTCTTCGCACATTATACACCTCATGTCACAATTTTGTCATTAGTACTAAAACATGAAAAAGCTTGTCTATTAGGTATGTGTTCAACATTTCTGTCATGCTACACTTACATAGATCTTTGTAGACATGGAACACAAATGAAATGCATGTGTTCGAAATAAAGATATATTATTTGCCCTATACAGCTTCCGGTATTTCACTCCCAGATAAACAAGGCTTGAGCTGGGAGAGCTTTTTGCCCTTCCTGCAGTGGTGGGGGGATGGGATAGCAGGCTGCTTGTTGCTGTGCTTACTGACACATTTATAAAACAAAAGACAGTGATGGAGAGGTGTGAATGAATTTAAGGTGGGCTGGGTTTACAAGTTTTTGCATAGGTTTTGGTAATTCTAGTGTTAAGGAATTACAAATTAGTTTTGCGTGTATTTATCTTTTAATGTTCCTTATGTAAGCCAAAGGTTTTTAGTGAACTATTTTAATGCAAGAATAGTAATGTGTTCAATATATCCATCCATCCATCCATTGTCCAACCCGCTGAATCCTTAACATTTAAATACTTTTCATTTACAAAAATTAAACAGTTACATATAAGTTCAAATTAAAATACAAATAACTATCTCTCACTTCAGTTTAAATAAAAAATAATAATTCACAAATGTTTCCAAGTCAAAAATGAAGGCTGTGCTTGTTTAAAAGGTACACAAGTTGGATAACCAGACGTCCTGGTTTTTTTTTCTGGGACAGTCACTATTTTTTGCACAGCATCCAATTTCATGTCTACCATCATGGAATTGAACAAAATATCCTGTTTTGTCCTGTTTTAAGGTGGCCGATAGTCCATTGAAGAATATCAAGGGTTCTTTAATTTTATTTGTGTTTCATAGAATTCTGTCATTATATTAGGGCAGACTGGCAAATTAAATGCAGAGGTATGTACTAGAGACTTATTTTGGTTTAGTACCACTTTAGAAATCATATTTTGCACATATATATCACATCACACTGATTCCATCTTCTTACAGAAACATGATTAAAAAAAACTGCATAATTGCTTCTTTCAATACTTTTCTTTAGTTTTGCTCCAGAACTACCACAAACTCCTCTTCCTCCCACTCCCCTGCACTTATGTCGGTACGTATAAATCAATAAATTGAATACCAGTACCACTGACATGTGACAAGGCATTGTGAAATGTGTAAAATGAAACTTTTACATAAACTGTTATTTCTCCTAATTTTAAAGTTAGTGTATAAATACAATACCAGATGTGTATATAATTCTTTTGGTTCACACTTTCTGTAACTTGTGTATTATTGTTTCTTAATGAAAAAAAAAATTACATGAAAATGCCATCCTGACAAAAGCACTGCCTGATGCAATCGTCTCTTTACCAGCCTTGGATGTGACAATATTTTTTGAACACATTAAACAGGCCACCGTAACGTCAAAAATGAATGCATTAACTTTCCCAGGCCAAATGGTAAAATGTATTTATTTCAGGCCTGTCAAAGTTATAACAATAATTCTTTACATTCATATAGCACTTCTCTCACTAGTCAAAGCACTTTACATAGTGAGTGGGGAGAAGATTCAACGTGCAGCATCCACCTGAAAGATGCAATGGTAGCCATTTTTGCGCCAGTACACTTACCACACATTAGCAGTTAGGTGGTGAATAATTAGCCAATGAGAGACAGGGGATGATTAGGGGTCCAAAAAGACTAGGCCGTGGTTGGCAATTTAGCCAGGATATGGGGATACACCCTACTTTTTGCAAAGGATGCCAAAGGATCTTTTATGACTGCTGATAAGCAGGACCTTAATTTTATTACTCATTCAAAGGATGGCACCATTTTTACAGCACAATGTCCCTGTCACTGCATTGGGTCACTGGGATCCACATTCATACCACAGGGTAACAGCCCCCTGCTGACCCCAGGGAGAAACTGACTTTTTAAAGAAGCTCTTTAAATAAATAGACAGTTAAGCAAGTAAATCAATAAATGAACACACACTTTGGTCTAAACAAACAATGGAATGACTATAAAGCAAGAAAATTCACTGTGAGGCATCATGCAGACATATTGCTGTTGGTATAAAGGGACCCCATTAGTGCTTCTTAACACGATTCTGCTGAATAATTTGTTGGCTAAGAGCCCTCAATGTTAGTGTGTTTTAATTCTCTCCTTCGCCACTACAACCAGGGAGTCCAGAATGAGTCATATAACTGAGCTAGCCCTTTTAATTAGCTTGTTGATTTAGTGGGCCTCACTTGAAATGATGTCACCTGCCCAGCACACCACAACATAGACAAATCGCTCTGACCATGACAGTTATAGAAGATGTGAAGGACATCACTCACCATATTAAAGGGACGCAATCGTCCAAGGAAGAAGGGCCTGCTCTTCTCTTTCTTATATAGTTCCTCTGTGTTTTTCGAGACCAGACCAACCTGTCATTAATGTGGACCCTCAAGTACTTGTAGGATTGGACCACCTCTACATCCACGCTTTGAATAGTGACCGGACATAGAGGCTCTTTGGTCCAGCAAAAGACATCCCCCTCATTAAGGCAAACTACCAGTTCCTTGGCATTATTAATGTTAAGATGCAGACAATTCTCATTGTACCAAGAAACAAACTGTTCCACCTGACTTCTATATTCTGCCTCAACCACTTTATCAGTACACCCCATATGTGCTGAATCATCTGAGAATTTCTGCAAGTTACATGACCTGGTGTTATATTTATAGTCAGGGGTAACAACAACTTCAATTTTAAACATTATTTAGAAATTGTGAATTTAAAAACAAACAAAGATAACTAAAAACGTTCTTGGTAATATAAAATGAGTCATATATCAACGTAGTTATACATAAAGGCAGTGCAGTACCCAAACAGTACACAGTTGTTATATGAGGGGAATAAAAAAACTAAAAATGGGTCCAAGAGTGGGAAGTTAAAAAGACATACAGTGGAACCTCGGTTCACGACCATAATTTGTTCCAAAACTCTGGTCGTAAACTGATTTGGTCGTGAACCGAAGCAATTTCCCCCATAGGATTGTATGTAAATACAATTAATCCATTCCAGACCATATGAACTGTATGTAAATATATTTTTTAAGTTTTTAAGCACAAATATAGTTAATTAAACCATAGAATGCACAGCGTAATAGTAAACTAAATGTAAAAACATTGAATAACACTGAGAAAACCTTGAACAACAGAGAAAACTAACACTGCAATAGTTCGCGCTGTAGCGCTACCAACCGCTGGCTAAAAACACTTTTTTTTTTTTTTAAATGAGTTAAGCACGGGAAAAAAATGAACATTTGAAAAAATCCGTAATTTAATAAACCACCAAGAAAAGCAACATTGCAACAATGCACGCTATGAACCAATCGCAGTAAACAGAAGTGAAAACAAAATCAAGCCCACTGCATTCTTTAACTGCCTTCCTACCTAATGCATCTTGCTCTCTCTCTCTTCATTCTCTGTGTGTGTGCGTCTGTCTCTCTCTCACGCTGCCTGTGTGTGTGCTCTGTCTCTCTCTCGCGCTGCCTGTGTGTGTGCTCTGTCTCTCTCTCGCGCTGCCTGTGTGTGTGCATGTGTGTGTCACGCTCTCTCGCTCGCTGCAAAGGAAATGCACAGGGAGAAACTGAACATGTACAAACCGAAAGGGACACTGGCTTGTTCACATACCGAGTGTGTGGTCGTGAACTGAGGCAAAACTTTGGCAAACTTTTTGGTTGTAAACCGATTTGTACGTGTACCGAGACATTCATGAACCGTGGTTCCACTATACTGTGGCTGACTCGAGTGTCCACACTCAGCTCTAATTCAATTCCACTGGTGTGTCTCACAGTGCTTCTGCTGTGACAATTTACTCCTAAACTTGCAAACTAAAGTCTTTCAAAGCTCACGTTAGCACTGGGAGAGCAGTTGCATGTCACTTCCACACCACACATGAAGATCAATAGATTCTCTCTCTTTTACTTTTAGTCAACTTTTTTTGCACCATTGTTTTTAGAACAGATTCAGAAAATGGCAGACTAAGGCAAAATAATGTATAATGTAGTGTTGTCAAAAACATCAAAAGTATTGATGGCATTGATTCTATCACATATAAAATGGTTTCAATATTCATTTCTCAAGGCATTGATTTTACATCCCCTTTTTTCAGTACGCTCTGATGTTGTGCACATTGAGATAGCTATTTTCGCAACAACATGTATAACACTCAGACGACACAGAGGCATTAGGACTTTCTCCGTCACATTTAATTGACAAATAATGCAGCTGCAATGGGTCTGAAAATACTCTGGCTTTGTGCCAAACAAATATAGTAAACCCATAGATTAATGCACACCTGTTTAAGAACAGTAGCAAGCTCTCTGCTCAGTTATAGAAGACAGCATGAAAAAATGGCCCCTCATGCCAAAGACTCTGAAATTACAATTCTTGAGGCTGTAAAAGATGTTTTAAGTCTATTAAGCTCTTTCACTGATGCCCTCAGTGGTGAAAAACACAGCACCCTCTGCTCTGTTCTACTGTTAACATGGAAGATTTTTTCCCATATGACAGCTGATCAGGGTGATAGCAACTTAAATTAAATATAAAACAAGACCTAAGACAGAAGTGTTATATGAGGACCACCATCTGCACCTGTGGCATCATGTATAAACGGTGCACACGCCCATTTACACGCTCACCTAGTGAAGAATAAAAAATAAACTTGCCGTAAAGCCATGCACATTCTCATGTCAGGTTTTTGGCCTGGTTTTGCAAACTGGCGGCACCTAGCATCAAAGCAGTGCTACTGTACCTGTGTGGTTTCCCTTTATTTTTTAGATACACTGAAATTAACCGCACATTGTTTATTAGTTTAAGGCATCTGATTGTAATCAATCTGTAACCATATAATGGTGCATAGAATGGCCAAACTATTCCAAATACCATCGCTGCTTTAGCGTTGTTAATCTTGGTGCACCACTTAGTGTATTTTAACCTACTGTATCTTAGTGTGGAATCACAGCTTTACAGCAACTGATTAGAAAGAGGATTATCGGGATACATCAACTAGCACACGCTGCCTCAGCCATGCGCACAGTCTATGTGAACATCTCCCATACATCAAATGCTTCAGAGCCTTTCCTGTCGGGACCTCGCAGTTCAGAAACAGTTTCATCCAAGGAGCTCTAAACGCACTCAATCATTCCATCAAGTACTCCTGGTAGAACTGTTTGTGCTTAGTACAATAACCTCACTTTAAACTTGCACTACAGTTGTAATATTGCACAGTATGAGAAACTTTATGAACCATTTCACTATCTGCACTATGTATATATTGTACTTATGCTTTCATATTGTATATTTTTTATTATTTTTCACTGTGTTATTATTACTGTTATCATTTTATAGGAAAAGAAGTTTATGGAGGATTTGCATATTGAATCACATTGTACCATTCAATACCATTCAACAACAATAAAGGAACTCAGTTCAATTCAATAGAAGAAAGTGCGTATTTACATATGATGACAACTGGCTTCTAAGTTGAATTCGATTTCCAGGCACTATCTTCTTGGAGCTCTTGATATCAGTTAAGATGAAATGCAGTAAAGTATATACAGTGGGTACGGAAAGTATTCAGACCCCCTTCAATTTTTCACTCTTTGTTATATTGCAGCCATTTGCTAAAATCATTTAAATTAATTTTTTTCCTCATTAATGTACACACAGCACCCCATATTGACAGACAAAAAAAAGAATTTTTGAAATTGTTGCAGATTTATTAAAAAAGAAAAACTGAAATATCACATGGTCCTAAGTATTCAGACCCTTTGCTCAGTATTTAGTAGAAGTGATTAAAGTGGAAATTTCGAGATTAAAGCTGACATTTCAACATTTTTTTCCACTGCGTCCCTATATTTTTTCTTTTCTCTGTACCCTAATATGCTTCCATACGACACTCTAGACGGTGGGCTATGACTCACCTTTTCATGGCGACTTTGATATCTGACCACTTCTTTTTAATTTTGGGCAGTTAGCGACTTTCTGAACTTGAACTTTCGACTTTCTCCACCACTCTATGTTACTCAATCAACTTCCTTGTCGTTTATACCACTGCTTACACACACATGTAGTACGTTTTTCCTTGCCTCCACTTGGTAGTCGCTGAAATTCTTCTATTTTCCCCATGCTTTTGCCATTGTCTTTTCACACAATGCTGAACTTAAGGGTCTATTTATATTGATTTGCATATTCAATGAGGCGTAATTCTGAGAGGAGTCACGGAGGGGCGGCAGGCGCATGCACATGCATTATATTTCACGCGGACTAGGATTTAAGTAGCGGAAGAACCTAGAAGTTGGCGTACACACAGATTTATGCATCTGGATTTTTTTGTGGGTATGCACATTTCTGTTTTTGTCCATACGCCATGTTTTAGTGTGAATTCTACACATGCCGTTACACACGAGGCCCCTGGTTCTCAAAACGTCAACATTTCTTGGCCCAAGTTTTAAAGACAGTTTAGTTGTCTTAAAAAACGAAGTCATGCAAATGTTACATAACAGCATTCATTTCCTTGAGGTGGAAACCCAAATACAGCAAACACCCTCTTTAAGCACCAAACCACATTTAAAGAAAAGCACAGCTGATATGCAAGGGCTGTTAAATATACAGCGGGATAAAAGGGCCAAAGTCAGCAGTCTTAGCACATTGCATCATCTGAAACTGCGCATCTTACAAATGAACTCACAGTTTATGGGAATATGCCTGAACTTGGAGTATTGAATTTCAATACTTTTCTTGATATAGTATCGAAGTTTGAAATTTTGGTATCATGACAACACAAATATTGAATAATAATTATCAATAATAAAATACAAGTATCTAAAATTTCACTTTAGTAATAGTAACATTATTAAACACTGGAAAGCTATCATTTCAGACAGAGTTGCCAGTGTTTAGTAATCGTCATCCTTCCTTTAAAAATAAATACAGGACTAGGCTAAATTTAGAAGCAGAACTGTGCTTAAAGTTATGAAAACCAGAACCAGACATGACAACAATGATACCATAAGACACTCAACCTTTCGCCATCAAAGACACCTTAATCTTCACCTGTGCTATTTTCCTCTTTCTTGACCTGTAGTCATATATAACTTTAGTTATTTTTCTGTTTCTTTCGATCTGGGTTCATGTGTAACTATGTTATTTTTGTCAATTAAAAATATGGAAATTTTTGACTTTAATTTTTTATTCCTTATGAAACCATGTTACTGTTTTTATATTAAAAAAATCATTAAAAAATGTTTGACATTCATAGGAAAAAACTACAAGACATATACACCCACCCAAAAAAAAAATCTTTGTAATCACTCATTAAAAACCCCTAAATCCAACATTAGGGACAGGGATGGGAGTTAAGAAATATCACTTAGTAAAGGTTTAGTCCTTAACAATTTAGGACTGAAAGAAAATGGGGATATAAATTGGGTTATTCCAACATTTCAATTTCAATTATTTAGTGAGGGCAAATTTAAATACCACATAAGTACAGCATGCTTGGCTTATTGCTTACGAGAAAAACATGCATAAGGGCACAATTAAAAATGATACAATTAGGAAGCAAAATTCTGAGGAAGACTGCAATTCATGAATGTACAACTTGACTTGTGTTCTTGAAGGAAAAAAAAATCTAAAGCATTAACAACAGTTTTTTTTTTTAAATAAAGGATCACAGACTGTAGACCTCTACATGTTGTTGAAGGTACAGGGCTGGCATCATCATTTCCTGTGGTATTGTTTGGAATTTAAGATACAGTATTTGTTCAAATTTGCATCATTACAAACAGGGCATAACTGACCATCATATGTTACACTGTCATCTGTGACAATATGCAGAAGCCATGTGCGAAAGTGTGTTTCGCCCAACCGCTTTCATATTAATTAAAAAGCTAACAAAAAGCCATATCTTGCTAATAACATAATTAGTTGAAAATTACTTGAATGCTAAAACTTCAATATAATGTAAAGGTTGAAACTTCGGCATTTCAGCAAGAAGCATTTAGGACACAACAACACCAAGGCATGTGTAATGACGCTAGAGAAGCAACTATTACTGTCTAGGAAAGTTCATAAGGCCATTTCCAAACAATATGAATCCATTATTTTACAGTGAGGAGGACTCAGGAGAAAAACATGACATTCAAAACAGATGAATGTCACCAACAATTTCAACAAAATATCAGACCATATACTTTTTCGGGGAAATTACTAAGACAATTGCTGACATTATGTTTAATTTTAGGTAAACTTGCTTGATCTGCCATTACTTTTGGAACAGACTTTTGACATTCACTGGCAAAATCAGGTGAATAACAAAGACGAATGTTAACGATTTTAATAATAAATATGTCTAAAATTTCACTTTCGAATTTCAAGACTTGAAAATTATTTTTTCGGACAGAGTTGAAAATGTTTGGTTCGTTTCTTTTTTAAATGTAATACGAATACAGAAACGGGCTAAATGTTGAAATGAAATATGTTGCTTCTTTGTTTATTGATTACCTTCTAAATATCTGCTGCCACAAATGGCAACTTAAAATTCAAATAGAGGTTGTTACTACAGTGCTAGACAGTAAAGACTAACTGATTAAAATATTTCAGCTTAATATTGTGTATACGTTTTAACGTTATTTGTGGTATATAAACTGGGAAACGTATCCGCTAAACACAGAGCTTTGTAGTTACCCTCTAGTCCAAGATGCGACTTTGCACGGATTTCACTCGAGAACCGAGGCTAAGTTGGGCCTCGTTTAAATTAAACGGACAGTTCATACAAGACATGAACTACAACAAATAAACAGCCTTAAAGATGAAAATTAAAGCAACCCCAATTTTATATGACAAACGCATTTAAACAGTGGAACAACCAAATAAGCTTACCTTCTCCGATCTTCTCTAATTTTTCATATTTCTGCATGGCTTCCTGTATATCAATCCAATGTTTTGTAGGAGCAATTACAACTAAATATTGTCAGAAATTATAACGATGGCATTTGAAACAGTTAATGGTATATGACTTTTGGGTCTCTTTTCAAATGATTACCATGCAAGACAGACACCACAACAGTCTTTCGTGTGTTTATCCGCTAAGATACCAGTGACCAATTGTTAGCAAGATTTCCTTATTTTATTCGATACTTTCTATACCTTGTGGTGCGTTACTGCCATCTTCTGTTCCGGTGGATAAAGCATCCGTAAACCCTCATTTATTCCTGTCCTTTCGAGTGCTGTGAAAATTTTACGTTTTAAATTAATACTTGCTGTTTTTGAGTTCAGCGCGATTACAATTATAAAAAATTGTTGTAATTGCGCTGAACTCAAAAACACCATGTTGGATGTCTAATGTTGTTAATACTTAATATCTAAATGACTTGGATGTACTTAGTCAAAATGATTAATGGCACATATCTGTTAACTTAGTAGAATTCCATGTGTAAAATTCAAAAGCTTTAAGAAACCCTCAATAAAATTATACTGAGTTCCCTTAGTGATAATGTTAATTTTGAAGTCTACATAGCTTAATTTGAAACATCATGCATATAATTTGAAACATCATGCATATTAAACTTTATCTGCACATTGAAAATTTGTTAATTCAATGAAGTACTAGGGTGTTGTACCGTGTTAGCCATTATGAATGTAGAGAAAAGCCAAGCAAAATGACACCTTTTATTGGCTAACTAGAAAGATTACAATATGCAAGCTTTCGAGGCAACTCAGGCCCCTTCTTCAGGCAAGATGTAAACAAATAATGATAATACTGTAATGTAGTGGCGTAGCTAGGGGCGGGCGGAGGGCGCGGTCCGTCCCGGGCTGCACATTTTTGGGGGCGGTATTATTGGCCAAAACGCTCAGTAGAATTCGTGTGTAAGCAGCAGGGTTCATGAATGAAAAAAGTAAATTTCTCTGATTTTTATTCACAAATGCTATAAAAATTATTTTCAGACTGTCCTTCTGTGGTGGCATCAGGCACAGCAGTTGAAATTTATTAGGCAATAACAAAAATAAACATAAACATTACACCGATAATAATTTCTAGGAAGATCCATCCATCCATCCATTTTCCAACCCGCTGAATCCGAACACAGGGTCACGGGGGTCTGCTGGAGACAATCCCAGCCAACACAGGGCACAAGGCAGGAAACAATCCTGGGCAGGGTGCCAACCCACCGCAGTCCTAGGAAGATAAACAACTAATTTACAATTTATAATTTCGTTTCGTTATCAATCCGAATTAGTTCATGATCTGCGCAGAAAAGATCCCCACTTCTCACTTGTATACTACACTGGTTCTGGTTTTCGCAGGGTAATTATATTAAACTAATAATTAGAGCAGGGCTTATCAGTGCGTCTATACTATATTCTTGTCTAGTTGATGCTTATAAATAATTATATGTGAACAATTATTGCTGTTTCTCTATATATGAATAAATCAATGCAAAAATTATCTTAATTTTTCTCTATACGTCATTTTAATTTTCTATTTAAATAGGTTAACATGTTCAGATATGTTGGATGGCGGCAAATTGAAGCCCCGCCCCGCCCCGCCCTGAACGGCACGAACTCTAGCTACGTCACTGCTGTAATGACCAGCGGGATGGCAGTAACGACCATAGACATACAGTATATACGTGGTCCAGATCTAATTATGCAATAATTGCATTGCATTAAAAGTTGCACAGTTAGATCTGGACCACCCTATAGATAGACGCCGCATTCACTGTGTTGCCCAGCGCGTCCGCCATATTGCGAGTGGCAAAAGTGCCATTTAAACTAATACAGGTAGACGTGGAAACCGGGTTTTCTGATGAAAAAACAGTAACGTTTAAAACAGTATCGTTTACATACAACAGATTTTGGCGAATCGTTTAAATGCAATTATTTAAATCAATTTATACGCTAATAATGGCAATTACTAAATAATAATAATAATATTAATAATAATAATATTAAATAATTCCTCCCATATAAGCAACATTTCTCGGACTGCCTTCTTCCATCTCCAAAACATTTCTAGACTTCGTCCTGTTCTTACTCAACACAGTACTGAAGTATTGGTTAATGCCCTAGTCACCTCACGTTTATATTACTGTAATGCTATTCTATGTGGCATCCCACAAAAACGTATCCATCCCTTACAACTTCTTCAAAATTCTGCAGCCAGGATAATAACCTGCTGTTCTAAATCCACTGAACATATTACACCTATTCTCTCTCAACTTCACTGGCTCCCTGTTCACTACTGAATACAATACAAAATACCGCTCTTAACATTTAAAGCTCTCCACTATCTTGCTCCCCCCCACCTCACTGATCTCCTGCAGACTTGCACTCCTCTCGCTCACTCAGATCCTCATCTGCAGCTCTACTTTCCGTACCACACATCAAATTCTGTTCTATGGGAGCTCGAGCGTCTCTCGTAGTGCTCCTCAACTCGGGAATTCTCTTCCCTCTCATATACGCCAGCTCGATTCAATAACACATTTTAAAACTGCCCTCAAAACTTATCTTTTCAAACTGGCATACCAATTGTGAATTTTGCACTGTTACTGCTAGTTATCTTTGTTTGTTTGCTAATTATTGCTTTTTGATTTATCATTCTCTTGTTTTAATTTTACTAATGTTGTTTAATTTTATTGTAAAGTGACCTTGAGTACTAAGAAAGGCACCTATTAAATAAAATGTATTATTATTATTATTGTTGTTATTATTATTATTATTAATTATTGAGACGAAAACTTGACCAATGTCTGAAAGTCAAAATAGTAAGACTGCAACTGGCAGTCTAGTCTTTCTTTTAACAGTGAAATGATACACTCAATGACAAAAATAAACAATTTTATTGTATACAAATTGGCTTAATAATTTCTGAAAACATTTCACTCATTCCTCTCTCAATCTCTCTCTCTCTCTCTCACACGTGCACACACACACAATGTGGTTACTTAAATATATACAGGATAGGATCTAAAATCCATGAAACAGAACTGTCTTACATAGCTTTTTCCATGTGTTGCCACTCTGTAATTTGAGAGTATTCAGTTTGGCAATATGGAGCAGCCTTAGTTTGTAGAAGACAGACACAACTAAAGACATGAGCATAAAATGATGGTTGTCAATTTCAAACTGTGTTTCCTCAATGTGCTCCTTGAGAAAAAAACGCATCATCTGAACCAATCTCAGCCCGAACAAACCGATTGATCAAAGATACACTGACAGCTTGCCCTAATGTCAACAGTCGGACGCTCAGCTACTTTGACCACCTTGACTGGACCCTCAGAAGGAATCATCAAACCTCCTTTGTTTTTTAATGTGAGCAAGTGGTAGCTTTGATCATATGATGCTGGTACAGCATCTGTTACCAAACTAGCACAGCGCATATCATAGGACATCTTTCTCAAAATCCTGTCTAAGGGCTACCTCCCACTGCTTCCTGAGGTGGATATCTTTGGGAAATTTTCAAAGTCTGAGAAATGTTAACAGCTAACAACAATCTACATAGTTAGTGACTAAATACGTTTAGCCAAAACGTTGTTTGGAGGCTCACTTGAGCACATAAATGCATAGCTTTGCTAGATTAGCCTAACGTAGCTAAAGTTAAGATTATAAAACGGGATTTTCTAATGGCCAAATATAACCAAAACAATTGTTCAGCTTTACCTATGAAATGTAATCCCTGTGATCTGGTTTGGAGTGTAACGCGGTTTGTACAATCCCAAGCAGCACATGCGTGAGGCATCTTTATCCATTACTTCACTCCACAGCAGTGCCACTCGCAATATGGCAGCGACGTTGACGTACGATGCTGCTGGTCATGAGGCGTCTAGTAATTCTATGTCTATGGTAATGACACACGTACACGAACTTAAGGGAATCTGTTTCTACCTTTCTTCATTTTCCCAAATATACCATGAATAGTGTTCCCTTAGCTTGCACATCTCACCGCTCTCAGTCTTGTCCAATGAACCTGTTGACCGCCTAAGCAGTCAACCAGCTGCTACACTGCTCCTGCGTCAGCTCCTCATCCCAGGGGCAATACAAAATCTTCATAGTGGCCAGGCAAGCGGATTCCCGATATTGAACTTCTAGGAGCTGAAGCAGATGGGGAGAAGGATCCAGACTCTGCAATTGCAGGAAAACCATCTGGGGTCTGTGGACTCTGTACAGCATCTGAATAAGAATGGTTTGGCCAGTGACGCTTCCCACCATGGTACAATGCTAAGCAGTCATGATAGAGAAAAACCCTTTTCTCTTGGGGGCATTTGTACCCAGTACACCACCTCAACAACTCTCTCCAAAACCTCACAAGGGCCCACTCATGAACTGTCCAGTTTAGGGGATTTGCTTTTCTTTGCTTTGTGATTTTAAACCCACACACGATCCACACTCTCAAAAGGCCATCCTGCACTCGGATATCATAAACTCTCTGTCACACCAACTTCTTGCAAGTGCTCACCAGCAAAATTATGTGCAACTTCCAACCTGTCCTGAAGCTGTCTGGCACAGAGTGTTGATACATTGTTAAGGGGAAAACCCAGAACCATAGCAGTGGACATTCTTAATTCATGTCCCAGGATTGACAATTCACATTTACAACCTGTGGACTCCTGCACAGCAAAACGAAATGACATTAAAGTCAAATGTAAATGTTGATCCCAGTTATACTGATTTTTATCGGTGACAAGAGCCAACTGTGTGGTAAGGGTGCTAAAAAAGACACTCTGCCAACCCTTCGCTTTGTGGAGGCATGGGTGTGGTCTGGGTTTTCTTAATACCTAACCTGGCACACATAGCCTGAAGCATTTTGCTTTCAAAATTGCGCCCTTGATCTGAATGAAATTCGGCTGGAGCTCGAAAATTACTAATGATCCTGTAAATTAAATGTGTCTGCCATGGTTTCTGCCTCTTGATTCAGCAAAGCACATGCATGTGGCCACTTGGTGAAACTGTCTGTCTACAAGCACAAAATGGTTTCCTGTTCTAGATTTCAGGAAGGGACCCAGTACATCTGTCCCTACTCATTGCATGGGTTCCCCCACCCTATATTGCTGCAACGGTGCTATTGGTTGTCCTGGGGAGCCCTTCTTGGCTGTGCAGGGGGCACACTGACGACAGAAATCCTCTACATCCCTGTGACAGCATCCCCAGTAAAAGTGCTGATGGAGCCATTTTAAAGTTTTTGTCGCTCCAAAGTATCCTGCCTCTGGGGCTCCATGCACATGTCACACCTCTCCCAGCAGCACCTTAGTCACTACAATCTGCCATCTGCCCTCACTAGTTACCCAGCTCCTGCAATCTCTGCTTCTAGATACCCTCCAGAATGATCAGACTATCCTGTTGGGACCAGAGCTCCAAAATCACAGTGCTCTCCAGTGTCATCTCCTCCCACATCAGTCGAGCAACTCCTTCCATTGCTCAGCTCTGTATTCACCTCCTGGTACTCACACCACTCTCTTTCATTTTCGGGCACAGCTAGAATACAGCAGTGTGGTCCAACTGCTTGGCCTTCTCCTTCTTCCACTCTTCTAGTCGCATGCAGTACCTGCAGTCATTCTCTGCACAAGGTCTCCTAAACAGGGGATCTGCATTATGGTGTGTGCCACCTTCATGGTACTCCAGTGAGAATTGGAAGGACTAAAGCCACTCAAGCCAGCAGACCACTTGTCCCTCTGGTTCACAAAAAGACAACAATCAATCAGCTGCATAATTGCTGCACACAGTGAAGGGCAGACCAAAAAGATAGTTCTGGAAATGTCCATGTCACTCAGTAATTACATTTGGGTCAACACAGGGTGTGGCTGTAGTATGTAACCACATGCTATCCCTTCGGCTGATGCTGTGGCGATGTTATTGGCATCGGTATCCAGTATAAAAGGCAAGCTTGGATCAGGTAGTGCCAGCATAAGGGCCTGGCACAGAGCTTTCTTCAGCTGCTGAAATGCCCCTTGTTCTTCTATGCCCCACTGATAACCAGTACTCTGGTTATAGATGATGAAGGGAAGCTGCTATTGTGGCAAGGTTAGGAACAAAATTCAGATAGTATGAGGTCAGGCCAATGAATTCCTGCACTTGCTTCTGTGGTTGTGGAGGAGGTCAGTTTCTGACTGCCGCCACTTTATCTCCCTCGGTGCTGATTCCCAGCCCACAACAATGACACAGAAACAACACTTCCTGACACAAATGGCAACATTTTTTTCCATGCAATTTTAAATTTGCCTCTCCTAGACTTTGGAATATGACTAGTAGTGGGTCTATGACACTATCAAAGGTTAGTCAATGAACCAGTAGATCATCTAAATATACCAGGCACTGAGAATGGCATATGCCAGCCAACATCTTGTTCATTAGCCGCTTAAAGGTGGCAGGGGCATTACATAGACCAGAGGCCATTACTGTGAAATGCCCAAGTCCATTGCCAGTGCTGAAAGCTGTTTTCTCCCTGTCATTGGGAGCCAGACCCACCAGCCAATATCCATTTTGGAGATCAAGCAACAAGAACCAACTCAACCTTGCAAATGGGTCCAGTGCCTGAACTGCCTGATATTTCTGCGGTCCTAGCAACAGATGCATGGGCCCACCAGGAAATAACAAGGCACCCTGATTGAAATACAGTTGTACATCAGTCCTCCGCAAAAGTCCAGTTCAAGTATACAAGGATCTTGTATAGCAGCAATCCAAACTTGCTGTGTCCATTGCCAATCCCCAATGTGCAGAGTTATTGGTGCTTCTCTCAGGTCATGGAGGTTAAAGCTGACTTTTTTGGGTTCTGCTGCACCCCCCGCTGGAAATATATCAGGCCACAGAATCGTAGTGGTAGCCTCTATGTCTGTCTGAGACTTTACAATATGGCTGCCAAACAAGGTGAGGAGGTGGCAATAGTCCCCATGTACAAGATTATAATGGGTTGCTGTTGGGACTCTTAGTGGGCCCGGTGTTGCCCCGCTAATGCTGGACCCATGGTGTTACCCACTTGTCCTTTCTCCTGAGCAGTTACGGATGTTGTCCCAGCAGAGCAGAACTTCCAAATGTGACCCTTTTGCCCACAGCGCTAACAGACAGGAGGCCTTGTCCCAGATGAAGATGCAGTCTTAGGTGACATAGTAGCAATGGCTTCGGCAGGAGGGTGTAATCCAGTTTCCTCTTCTGTGACCTGGGCTTGTTGTAACGAAGGATCTTTTGGTGGTACTAACAATCTTCTTATTGTTGACTGAACATGAGCTAGCTCCTCTGTAAGCACTGGTTCACATTCTGTTGGAGCTGCCAGGGCCTGCTCCAGTGAGGACAGGTGCATAAGGTATGCATGAGTGTTGACTTGGGGTTCAGACCCCTCAAAAATGTGTCTTGGGCAAAATCTGCCTAAGCTGTCCAAAGAAACTTAGGATACACCTGAATATTTAGTGACTGAATTTCAGTGACATATTTCTAGGCTCTAAGAGTTATTCTGGACTCAGGAGTAAAGCTGCTGCTGCTGGCTCATGAGTGACTCAATTTGCCCAAATCTACAATCTAGAGCAAACACAGCTCCTAGTTCCATTAAGTCTTCGGTAGGTAGATCTTTCAACAGCACAAGCGCCTCCCCATCATACTGCTATTAAGTACACTGCCTGTTCTCTTGGAGCCCACCTGTTAGCCGACGTAACAACCTGGAACTGTTTCCAATATGACTTCCAGAAACATGAGCTTGGTGTTCAGTCTCTCCTAATCCATTAACAGTTGTGTTTGGTGTACTCCCAGATGGGCTTAAAGTGGAGAAGGACAAACAAATCGTAATTGCCTTTACCTCACTACTAGCATGTAGGTATTTCTTGCTCAACTGGAAGTATCTCAACCCACCACTTTTAAATCAGTGGGTAACTGATGTCCTATACTATTTGAAATTGGAAAAAATCAAATTCCCACTCAGATGATCTGCTCAAAATTTTTAAAAAATATGGCAAGATCTAATAAATAACACTTTAGAATTAGCTTGTATATCAGGGAAAAGGATATTATTCCTTCCTTGCTGCTTCAAAGATTTGCTTTGTTGGCTGGCTCTCTTCTCTTTCTTTTTGGTTGGAGTTGAATTTTAGTTTTATGTTTGATTTGATTGTTTGTATTCTTATTTGATTTAAATTAAAGTTAATAAAATAAAACTAAAGTATAGGGGTTCATTATGATGAAGGAATACAAGCAGTGCTAGTGGAGCGCTTTTAAGTATAGAATAAGAGGAGTGCAATGTTAGGAGAGCAGACAAGAAAAAGTTAACCGAACAAAAGAACAAACCGCAGGCAGTTGAGGGGGAGAATATTACAAGAGTCAAAGGGGTCAGAAACTGTAAAATACCTGTAGCAGTTTTTTAATCTAATTTTATGGGTGGTCACAGTCACAATGTGCAAGGTAAAGAGTGCATCGACCACAGAATTGGAAGGTCAAACTGTTTTCAGGTCTTTGCAGAGCTGGATGGTATCTCTGAAAATTCTGAGGTGGTACGTAGGCACGACAGTTCCCAAAAAGAGAGAGGTAGTGATAGTTGGAGACTTAAACATTAGGGTGATTGAAGCACAGATTTGCTCCAGAGACAGACAGTAGGTTAGTTGGAGGTTGTTTAAACTAGGGTATGGGTGACAGGGAGTTTAGGACAAGCAAGGTTTAGAACTGTACATGGAGGAACAAACAATATTGCAAAAATAAAACTGCATAGTAATGTAAACTCTAACCCAACATTTAAATGCAAAAGTAAAACGAGCAACACATTAAAAATAGCTTGAATGCTAGAAATATCAAAAATAAAACAAGTGAGTTAGAATTGTATGTAAAGGAACATAATTATCATATTATAGCAATAACAAAAACTGTGACACCCTGGTTAAGGACCCTGTTGTACTATTCCTGACTTAGGGTGTCAGTAGACGAGACTGAACAACCTGGTGATGGAGTAAGAGAGACTCAGACTAAAAAAAAACTGTTCAAAAACAGGAATCTGTTTTATTCCAGCAGTGTCTATACTATTTTACAAAGAAATGTCTTGCAAAAAATATTTACAAAGTCCAATGCAAAGATACTTTCAAAAAGAAAAATCAATGCAGGTGTTATAAATATTTACAGTGGTTTCCAATTCAAAAGTGAAGAAAAGAACAAAACAAAACAAAAAAAACCTCTTCCACCTCCTTTGTCTAGCTACAAAATGGATCATGAAGGACAGGCTGAAAAAAAATAATCAAAACGAAATGAAATACTAAGCACCTACTATACACACAAAAGACAGTATGTATCTCCACTACTCAGTTATGGTAAATAAATCAGTAGCACAGATCTACATTAAAGCCTGAAGACCCAGGGCCTCACATATAACGGTGTGCGTAGAATTCACACTAAAACATGGCGTACGGACAAAAGTCGAAATGTGTGTATGCACAAAAAAATTCAGATGCAGAAAATCATACGTAAGCCAACTTTGACGCACTTCCGCTACATAAATCCCGGCCTGTGTGAAATGTAATGCGTGTGCAAGCGCCTGCCGTCCCTCCCAGACTCCTCCCAGAATTATGCCTCTTTGAATATACAAATCAATATAAATATTCTCTTAAGTTCAGCGTTCTTTGAAAAGACAATGGCAAAAGCATGGTGAAAAAAGAAGAATATCAGCTGTGCAAAGTCTTCAATTAAAGAATAAGACGTTCACAAAACAAAGTGTTGGGGACCGTCCCCGTATATTGTCCTGCGGACAAAGTACCAAAGTAAATGATCAAAAGCAAACCAAAATGGTAACATTTGACAATCTTTATCTGACAAAATGGCATTTATATACAGTATTGAATTGTGGGAACAGGAAATGGTTGGCAGGAAGTGATGTTGTAACAGGAAGCGGAAACAACGTTGTTTGATGAAAACCGGAAGTGATGTCTTTGAGAAAGCGTCAGAAGTGATGTCAGTTCATGTGACCGGAAGTGATGTCATGGTGGCCATTTTGAAATTCAGAAAGGTTGGAAATTAGTTTTCTTCGGTTTTTCTGTAGAGGGAAGAGATTCCAGTAAGTACCACGTGACAACCCTTCATCTCGCGATGTTTCACTCATCTTTAGGCTTTTAGACTGCCTCCTAATCGCACGTGTGTGACATGACCCCCACCTCAGCCCAGACCCATCGGGTTGGGCGACCTGCACCGAAATGTCGTGGGCTCGGGAGAGAGCATCCGCGTTGGCCTGCAGGGAACCTCTACGATAAACAACACTAAAACAATAAGGTTAAAGGTCCAAAAACCACCTAGGGACACAGGGATTAGACTCACAGTGAAGGGACATCCACTGCAAAGCAGCATGATCCGTCACCAGAGTAAATTCCCGACCCAGTAGGTAGTACCTTAACTGTGTGATAGCCCATTTAATTGCCAAGGCCTCTTGCTCCACCGCGGCATACCTGGTCTCCCAGTCCAGCAGTTTCTGGCTGAGGTACATAATGGGGTGTTCAGCACCATCAACGCACTGGCTCAACACGGCACCTAATCCTGTGTCCGATGCATCGGTCTGGAGAATAAAGGAGGAAGAAAAATCAGGTGATTTCAAAACAGGTGCTGACGTAAGGGCCAATTTTAAGTCACTAAATGCCTTATCAGCCATGTCATCCCATACCACTTTTAAAGGTGCTCTTTTCTTTGTCAAATTAGATAAGGGCATAGCAATTTCGGAGAAATGCGGTACAAAACGGCGATAGTAACCCACTAAACCCAGAAATGCTTGAACTTGCCTCTTAGTCATCGGACTGGGCCAATCAATGATGGCATCGATTTTAGAACATTGGGGTTTGACAGTGCCTCCGCCCACCAGGTAGCCCAAATATTTGGCTTCCTTTAATCCAAAAAAATATTTCTTTGGATTAATACGAAGCCCAGCTGACCCTAGAGTGGAAAGCACTGCAGTAACCTGCACTACATGTTCTTTCCATGTGCCGGAATAAATGACAACATCATCCAGGTAGGTGGCACTAAATGAATTATGGGGCCGTAGCAGTGTGTCTACCAGATATTGGAAGGTTGCTGGTGCCCCGTGCAAACCAAATGGAAGAACTCTGTATTGCCAATGTCCACTGGGAGTACTAAATGCGTTTTTTTCTTTAGCGGAGGCCGTTAAGGGAATTTGCCAATACCCTTTAGTTATGTCAATAGTAGTTAGGAATTGCGCATTCCCCAGCCGGTCGAGTAAATCGTCAATACGCGGCATAGGGTACGCGTCAAACTTAGAGACCTGATTAAGCTTACGAAAGTCTTTACAAAACCTCCATGAGCCATCAGGTTTAGGAATCAAGACAATTGGACTTGACCAGGGGCTATAACTTTCTTCAATAACCCCCAATTCTAGCATTCGTCTAACTTCCAACTCTACTTCCGCCTTCTTTGCCTCCGGGAGCCTATAGGGTCTTTCCCTGACAATTACCCCTGGGTCAGTAATGATATCATGTTCAATCAGAGCAGTTCATCCTGGTAACTCATTTACAACTTCAGGTATAGACAAGATTCCTGCGGTGGGTTGGCACCCTGCCCAGGATTGGTTCCTGCCTTGTGCCCTGTGTTGGCTGGGATTGGCTCCAGCAGACCCCCGTGACCCTGTGTTCGGATTCAGCGGGTTGGTAAATGGATGGATGGATGGTATAGACAAGATAGCCATTTCTAGGTCTTGTCGTTGTTCAGGGGTCAAATTATTACCGAAGTTAAGGTGTGAATAAGACATGAAAAGGGAACGAGGCTGTCCAGAGCAGGGATCTATTTCCCTATCCTTCCACGGTTTCAGCAAGTTTATATGATATACTCGTTCACTCGGTCGACGATTTGGTTGTTTAATCAAATAATCAACGAGTCCTTTTCTTTCCTTAACTTCGTACGGGCCTTGCCAATGGGCCAACAATATAGAATGCGAAGTTGGAACGAGAACCATCACACGATCACCCGGGACAAATTCCCGAATGGTGGTGTTTCTGTTATAATATCTAGACTGCGCTGCTTGAGCTTTCTCCAAGTTCTCTTTTAAAATAGGTCTAATTTTTTCTAATCTATCGCGTAATTGTGTGATATATTCCAATGTGTTTGAGGTAGGAAGGACCTCTTCTTCCCAACCTTCTTTTAACATATCCAATAGCCCACGGGGTTGTCTTCCATATAATAGCTTAAAAGGGGAAAAAACCAGTAGAGGCCTGTGGGACTTCCCAATATGCAAACAAGACGAGAGGAAGTAACTGATCCCAGTTTCTTCCATCCTCGTTAACTACTTTGCGTACATCTGTTTTAAAGTTTGATTGAATCGTTCTACCAATCCATCCATTTGGGGATGATGGACCGATGTCTTTAGATGTTTTATTCGGAGTAATTTAGCGACTTCCCTGAATGTCTCTGAAGTGAAAGGATTCCCTTGGTCCGTTAAAACCTCTTTGGGGATCCCTACACGAACGAATATCCCTACTAATTCCTGTGTAATATTTTTTGAAGTAGTTGAGCGCAAAGGAACAGCTTCGGGAAATCGAGTGGCATAATCAACTAAGACTAAAATATATTTAAAACCTTTTAAAGAGGGTTCGAAAGGTCCTACGAGATCAATACCGACTCGTTCAAAGGGAATATCAATAAGGGGTAACGGAATGAGAAGAGCTCGGTCCCTCCTAGGAATCTGACGAAGTTGACATTCGGGGCACTAAGCACAAAATCGTTGGAACTCCTCATTAATTCCTGGCCAATAAAATCAGAGTTTAATTCTCTCTAATGTTTTTTCAGAGCCTAAATGGGCTCCAAGAAGGTGAGCATGTGCTAATTCACAGACTTGTCGCCAAAAAGTACATGGTATTAGCAACAACGCTCGCACTTCACCCCTGTGTTCTGCCACTCTATATAATAATTCATTTTGTATAACAAAGAAAGGCATCGGTGGCATGGGATCTAGGGTTGTATAACCCTCGGTTGATAATATTGCATTTCTTGCAAATTTTAAGGAATCATCATTCCATTGTTCTCTTTTAAATGATGAAGGGGTAAATAGAAATTGGGCTGTTAAATCCTGGATAGGGTCTCTATTGACCTCAATGGGAGGGGCTTCTGCCACCACGTCCTCCACATTAACTGTACTAGCTCCCGCAGAGGATGATGGGACATCGACTCCTCCACACTGGGTACCTATATGGGTCCTAGCAACCGTTGTACACAGCGTGCAGGCAGTCAGAGCAGCATTCTCCATTATTAAGCCTATACTTTTCCCAGGAGCAGTTACATTTTTACCGCTGTTAATATCATTCCAATCTCTCCCTAATATGACTGGAAATGGAGGATCCGGTAATACAGCAATGGCCATTCTAGTTAAAGTATAATCCACTGCTACCACACACTTGGCTGTTTTATAATACCGGATGTCTCCGTGTATACATTTGAGGCTGGTTTTTATTTTTAGTTACTGTTGCGGTAAAACAAAACGGGAAGCAACAATGGAAATGTTACTCCTGGAATTGAACATTGCCCTTACCTTTCTGCCATTTATAATAACTGTGCCTGTATAAGGAAGAGACAAAGGGTTAATCACAGTGGCACAATACCTTTCCCCCTTCACCAACGAGCACTCCATGGGTTCAGATGGGCAATTAGGTGACAGATGTCCCATCTCCCCACACTTGAAACAGCGGGGAAGGTGAAACGGTTTATCTCTTCTACGGATGGCAGGCTTGAGAGCTTGTCGGAAGGGCTCAGGAGCTGCCCCACGTATCTGTTGGTTACGGCGAGAGAACCATTCTGATTGTCCCGATTTGCAAGCCGCCCAATGACGCTCTGCTATTTTGATTAATGTGTCCATACTGTCATATGGTTGTTTCTGGACTTGCTGGGCGATATGGTCAGGGAGGGCATGAACGAAGGTCTCACATGCCAGCAATTCACCCATCTTATGGGAGCTGTTTACGTCGGGCCATAGCCATCAACAAACCTTACTCCAAGCCTCGAAAGCTTTGGTTCTTAGAGGCCGATCCGGATCGAACTGCCACTCCCTCCATTCTTTCGCCTGCTGTTCCGAAGAAATGCCGTAGCGCTTGAATACCTCGAGTTTGAGCGCGTCATAATCAGCAGCCTGCTTCTCAGTCAAATCGTAATAGGCTCTCTGCACTATTCCCTTCAGGTAGGGGGCCAGTAGGTACGCCCATTCCGACCTCGGCCATGCGTTCCGCTTAGCGGTACGCTCAAATACCAAAGAATAGGTTTCTATATCATCTTCTTCTGTCAGATTGTTTAACTGTGTTGGCAATGACCAAGCGGTCTCCATCTGTATAGCAGCTGCTGCGCGAGCTTCGAACTCTGCCAATTGCGTCCAAGTTTCTCCCATCTGGAGCTTCAGGGTGCTGAGATTGCTCACGATCGTCGTGAGGATGGTTGAGAGGTCCTGCTCTTCAGACATATTTTCAAAAGCAATCCTAGCCGATTACGCCAGTTGTGGAAAGTTTTCAATTAAAGAATAAGACGTTCACAAAACAAAGTGTTGGGGACCGTCCCCGTATATTGTCCTGTGTACAAAGTAGCAAAATAAATGATCAAAAGCAAACCAAAATGGTAACATTTGACAATCTTTATCTGACAAAATGGCGTTTATATACAGCATTGAATTGTGGGAACAGGAAATGGTTGGCAGGAAGTGACGTTGTAACAGGAAGCGGAAACAACGTTGTTTGATGAAAACTGGAAGTGATGTCTTTGAGAAAGCGTCGGAAGTGATGTCAGTTCATGTGACTGGAATTGATGTCATGGTGGCCATTTTGAAATTCTGAAAGGTTGGAAATTAGTTGTCTTTGGTTTTTCTGTGGAGAGAAGAGATTCCGGTAAGTACTACGTGACAACTGTTCATCTCGCGATGTTTCACTCACCTTTAGGCTTTTAGACTGCCTCCTAATCGCACGTGTGTGGCACAGCGAATGCCAAGTGGAGGCAAGCAGTTGTAGAAACAACCAAAGGAAGTTGATTGAAAGTTCAAATTCAGAAATAAAAAAGAAGTTGTCAGATATCAAAGTCACCGTGAAAAGGCGAGTCATAGCCCACCATCTGAAAAACTTGCAATGTCAACATTAATCTCAAAAATTCCACTTTAATCACGTAGTTTATTTTTTCATTCAAGTAGAACATCATAAACTTATTCTTAAAATTTTTAATTTACTAGTTTCTCAAATCCCATCGTAATTAAAGTAGCACGTTAGCTCTCTTCGTATTCTGTGTGTTCTTCAACGTGCTCTATGTATGTGAATCACTACTTGCTTCTTAAACGGGCTTTCTCTTATGCAGAATACATTACATTCATGATATTACAGCTCTCTAAACAATTTAAATACATTTTCATGATGAAATGAACTGAAGCATGTATTACACACAGGGCCACAGTGGCGCAGTGGTAGCGACGTGCTGACGCCCTGTCCAGAGATTGTTCCTGCCTCCCGCAAGATGCTTGCTGCGCTGTGCACGACCCTCGATGAAATCATTTATTGCAGCAGTACTGTCTCTTTCAGATGTAATAACCCCCAATTTCTGTCCTTCCTTTTCTTTCACCAAGTAACCAATCGCCACACAATCAGCTCTTTAATTAATGTCATGCCATCTGTAAGCTTAGAATGCAGATTCTTCAGAATTTTATAATGTAATATACAGTATATACTTTACTGCATTTCATCTAAAAAATATCAAGAGCTCCAAGAAGATATCACCTGGAAATCTAATTCAACTTAGAAGCCAGTCGTCACCATCTGTAAATATGCGCTCTCTTCTATTCAATTGAATTGAATTCCTTTATTGTTATTGTATGGTACAATGAGATTCAATATGCAAATCCTCCATAAACTTTTTTTCCTATAAAATGGTAAAATAATAATAATTATAATAATCATACGATTAAAAAACAATGAAAAATGTACAGTATGAAAGCATAAGTGGCTCAAGTTGTGCAATATTACAACTGTAATGCAAGTTTACAGTGAGGTAATTGTACTTATAAGTACAAACAGTTCTACTAGGAGCAATTGATGGACTGATTGAGTGCATTTATTTCTCTTGGGATGAAACTGTTTCTGAACCGTGAGGTTCATGCAGGAAAGGCTCTGAAGCGTTTGCCGAATGGGAAAAGTTCAAATAGACTGTGCGCATAGCTGTGGCAGCGTGGGCTGGAAACTGTACCCCAATAATTTTCTCCAGTCTTGACACAATCTGCGATAGAGTTTTCCAATCAGCTGCTGCAGAGCTGTAATTCCACATTCAGATACAGTAGGTTAAAATACTCATTGGTGCACTGAGAGTAACAACGTTAAAGCAGCTATAGTATTTGGAATAGTTTGGCCATTCCGTGCACCATTATGTGGTAACAGGTTGATTACAATCAGATGCCTTAAACTAAAAAACGATATGCACTTAATGTCAGTGTATTTGATAAAGCACAGGGATGTAAATCTAAAAAATACAGGGACACCACACAGGAACAGTACCACTGCTTTGACACTGGGTGCCACCAGTTTGCAAAACCGAGCTGAAAACTTGAGTATGCTATGGTTTGACCTGGCGTGAGAATGTGTGTGGCTTTACACTAAGTTTAGATTTTATACATTGTGATGTGAATATGGAAACAGGCGTACGCAATATTTTTGTGCGTACACTCCATTTATAAATTAAGCCCCTGGTGTTCAGACCCTGGTTTTAAATCGCGAACCCTTTTGACCATCCAATCCAGCTTTACGTTTCCAACGGATTTCCAATAGTCAGACACATTGGGACTTGCCCCATTCAACAACACCTGCTCAGGTACAGTCCACCCTATTTAAATTTTCTTGCTCTCTCTCACACACGTACCCATCTGTGATAGTGACTTACGGGCTTCACATTCAGCCTCTGTTAAGTAAGTACTATTTTACTTTCTCCCGCTTTCATTTCTATACTTTGCCACACATGTAAATTCCCTTTTTGACGGCTACTTTAAAACTGAGCTTTCTATCCTTCAGACCTGTTCTTCTGATTTTAAATATACCACTTTTGCCCGCTCTCATCCAGCGGTTACGGAAGCGCGCGTCCACACTTGGCTGTCAGAAACATGAGCATGCTCAAAAAATGGCCTCAGACGCGTGCCTCAGCGTCAGCAAGTTTGAGCCCCAAGGGTTGCTCTCGAAGCACCTGTAGGCCTCCAGGCAGCCCTTCCAGCATCCCGGCTGCTCTTAAACCACTGTTAAAACTTTGTACCGCTACCATGTTAATCTGCACATGAGCACTAAAGCAGGTAATTGAAAACTTTAGTTGTTTAACATTTTTTTCCCCAAATGTGCATGACAAGCCAAACAGCTGGATCTTTATTTGCATTATTTACCACCACTGAACTTGGCTTATCACAGAAACCTGGCTAAATAACAAAGATGGGGATGAGTATAACAGATGGATAAACATTTCTTAAGAAGGAGAGTAAGAAAAGAAAAGAAGGTGGGGTTGTTGTTGTTAAATAGAATTTAAACGCAAGTCCTATTCAGTTGGATGATGAGCCCCATCTTAGTGAGGACACGTGGCTTTACCTGGAAAGCATTAGGGAAAGATATCTTATTTTAGGAGTGTATTTTGGACCGGCCAATGCAGACATTAATTTCAATGCACATCTTTTTTTGTAATATTAAAAGGGCAAGTTTACAGGGGGATATTAAAGTCACTGGGGGCTTTAAGTACCCAAATATTAACTGGGATAACCTTGCAAATTATTGGAGTACAAGAAGATTTTTAAAAGTAATCAGTGACTCTTTTTTAACACAGTATGTTTAAACACCAACGCGAGCTGAACCCTGTTTGGATTTATCATTTTGTAATAATTAGGATAGAATTGAGGGTAAAGAGGTGATCGAACCCCTAGGGTCAAGTGACCATATTATAATTCAGTTCTCCGTGTTTTGGAAGAGTGTGGATGCAAAGACCAAAGCTTTCAAGTTTAACTTTGGTAGGACAAATTTTGAGCAGGTTTGGCAAAGCCGAACGAAGATAGACTAGGGTAAGCTTTTATGTGTGGAGACAGTTGAGGAGCAGTAGAACAGGTAAAAACATTTTACATGTAATGCAGGACAGGTACATACCTAAATTTGGAATTAGTAGGAAATTTAAGAAAAACTCAGCAGTGTGTTCATAAAAAGTTAAAAAAAAAAACTGAAAAACACAAACCAGCTGTATAAGGCATATACTGTAAGATTACTGACTCCAATGTAAATCGTAGGGTATATGGGAAAATGAGGGTACCCATTAATAAGGATATTAGGGAGACAGTTAGAGAGGAATATAGCAGGTAAGGCGAAAGATGACTCAAAGACATTCTTTCAGTATTTTACTAGTAAAAGGGCAGTCAAGGAGGAGGTGAAGTGCATCAGGAATATTTAAGGGGAATTAAAAAATACAGACAATTAAAGAGTGTATGCTCTAAACTTCCATTTTTCTGAGGTCTTCACATCTGATGAAGTAGATAACCACCTAGCGATAAGAGGGAATACTAAGGAGGTACTAAGTGATTTGGAAATTTAAAATTATACTGGTTAGATTAAATAGGCTGAAATCAAACAAATCACCAGGACCAGATAACATTTACCCTTGAATTCTTACAGAGGTTAGTGAGTACATAAAGTATATAACCCCCAATGCATATTTTTAGGACATCACTATGCACTGGGAAATCTGTTAAGGACTGGAAAAGGGCAAATATTATTCCATTATATAAAAAGGTCATAGGGCAGATCCAAGTAACTATAGGCCAGTAAGTCTAACATGCATCACAAATTAATTAATGGAAGGAATTATTAAATATAAGATGGAGAGACACATGGGAAAAACATGAGTTTTATTGAACAGTAAGCATGGGTTTAGGCAAGGGAGGTCATGTTTTTAATAACATGCTGGAATTCTATGAGAAAGCAACAAAAGGATACAGAGGATCAGAGTGATGCATATATTACTATCTTGACTTTCAGAAAGCATTTGATAAGTTCCCACATGAAACGTTCGGCATCAGACTAAAAGAGGCAGAAGTTTAAAGTGTAGTGTGTATACAGTATACTAGGTGCAGAATTGAGTAACACACAGGAAGCAGAGAATGATGGTGCGAGGAACTCTATCAGAATCAGTTGAAGTTAAGAGTTGTTTCCCACAAGGATAAGTGCTAGGGCTACTACTATTTTTAATATACATAAAATATTTGGACAGGAAAATAAAGTGCTACATACTCGTATAGGACATAAATGTAAAAGTAAAGGTTAAAGTATTTTTGATGCACAATGGGAGGTCTGAAACTTAAAAGTACACCTTGTGAGAGGGATTTAGGAGTTGTAGTGGACTCATCATTATCAACTTTAGGAATTGTGTTCTGAAGCCATTAAGAAAGCTAATAAAATGTTAGGTTATATTGCACAATGTGTAGATTACAAGTTCTAGGAAGTAATCCTTAAGCTTTATTATAAACTGGTAAAGCCTCATCTGGCGCACTGTTTGTTATTTTGTTACTTTAAAATGAGTTTGACAAGAATGCAGGGACAAAGTTGGAAACTTTTTAAGTGTGAGTTTCTCACAAATATTAGGAAGGTTTTCTTCACACAGAGATCTATAGCCACATTAAACAAGTTACCAAATAGTGTGGTAGATGGTAGGACTATAGGGACCTTCAAAACTCGACTTGGTGTTATTTTGAATGAATTAAGTTGATAGGACTGGCAAGGATTGTTGGGCTCAATAGTCTGTTGTCGTCTAAATCTTTCTAATTTTCTAATGTTCTAAAAACTTCCTGAAGTATTTGGCAGTGATCCCATAGCTGAGTCTGCAAATATTCAGTCTAAGCACAATCTTCTTCAGGTACAACACCACCAATCATCAAAGGAGCAGTCTCAATATAGTGACATTTTCATGGCCATTGCCACCAATGGTCCTTTTTACAGCAAAGTTGTTTGGGATAGGCTGTGGTCTATTGACCCTATCAGTGTGTTAGTAGGAGAAAGACACAATTTTCTTTTTAAATATTCAAGAGTGAAGTATTTGAGAAGGATTATTTCCTGAATACACAGGGGCAACTCTTCAGGTACAAAGGTCATGATGCATATCAGGTGGTGGTATGAAAACACATCAGATATTGTTTCAAGATACAATCCATTTGAATTCCAAATTGATTTTTGGCTATTCCCTTGCACCACAACCTGCACATCATGGTCCTGACTGGATTTTTCCCTCAAATTAAATTCACATCATGAGACTAGCTTTTCAGAATCTGCAAATATATCCTGCTCTGAAAGACTGCATAAAGCCCACTACTCCATGAACTGCCCGATTATCAGAAATAATACATAAAATGGTGGCCCGAACTGACTGACCAAAACATATAATAAATACACCATTTTGTTAAACAATGCCAATGTCTTCTGACAAAGGGCAAAGAGATGTGTCATAGCCATACTTCCTAACATAAGACATCTTTCCTAGTGCTACCAGCTAAATTACATGCAAAGCTGAACAGTATTTGCTTGGCAAATCAGCAGATACCCAGTAATCCACAAACAGTTTATGGATTTTTCAAGAAGTACTTAGTGGATTTGTGATTTCAAGTTCTTTGATGTACAAAAAACTGTACTGTAACTTCTGTGACAGTTCTGAAGAACACAAAAATTAATTCACTTGGAAATATGAGCAATCTATTTGCAAGATCTTTGTTTCCTGAATTCTGTCAAGAATGTTCATATGTCTTAAAATTTCCTGGATAATTTAGAGTATAGGAACTAGGGATGATCCGATTAATTAGCCACCAATCAAAATCTGCCAATTTTTACTAAAAAAAGATTTGATTGGTGATCAGCAAAAAGACTGATAACAAAAACCGATATTTTCTTTTTGCAGCAAATTTCCTGCAGTTAAACAAAGAACAGCAACTGGAAGTTTGTTTCATCAGTGAATGAGAGGCGAGTAATAAACTGAAAAAGAAAGTAATCAGAGAAGTCATCCTGTGCAACTAGACAAACAGCAAGAAAAGCTGCTTTAAGGAATTCAGACCTTTTTATTTTGTCCTTTAAATTAAAAAAGACACTGCTTGAGTTTGGACTGCGAGCTTGTTTAAAATGCAACACCTTTCACTTTTAACATCAAACATAACATTGATGTAAATCTATGTTTTTATTTTGATGTGTATCTGCATAATATAGGCTTTATACACTCTGCAAACAAAAATGACACCAAACTCCACGGCAGCTCCATTCCCATCCTTCCACCTAAACATCAATTCATTTCTTTTAAAGTGTGCACCTCCTCCCATCTGTGCCTGTGCATTCTTGCTGGCTGCTAGGAAATGAAGTCCTTTCAGTCAAGGTTTATATTAATAAAGAGCTTGTTTATTTCAAAATAATTTCTGAATTATAAGAGCTTAGCAAGATAGATGATTTCATGTTCCCATTTTTAAGGGTCACAGCAAGTGCTTTCTAAATTGATATGAACTGGGAATGTGACACGACTGGCTTAAACTGCATTACAACAGCAGCATTCCCTGTTGCACTCTTAACCATTGAGATGATGTCCCACAAAGGCAAGCTCTAATGCCTTGTGGAGTTCCGATTTGTTTGTTTCTTCTTTCTCAAACCCTCCTGATTGAAAGTTAGTGCTCTCTTTAATTGCCAGTATATCGCTGACGTTCAAATATCTAGTCCCAGCCATCTTGATACCACACTCTTATCTACTCCCATTCAGCACTTTCCTACAATATTTCACAAAGAACATTGTGTTGATAGTGAAAGTGTTATTTAAATCTAACCTTAAACCATTTATTCAGTCTAACACTCAAACAATTTCTTCATTTAACATTCTGTGGCACCCGGATGGGGCTCATGCCCAGCCGGGATGCCCAGGAAGACAGGAGGAGGGCTCATTCCTCCTCCAGAACGTGAGGGGGTGTCCGCCCTGGTTGTATTGGGTGCCACGGGTATAGGGCTTGGAAGCCCAACCCTGTAGGGGCCCGTGGTCACCGCCAGGGGGCGTCCCCCTGCCTGAAGGACCCTGGACCCCAGTACTTCCACCACACCAGGAATTGCTGGCGGGAAGAAGAGAGGGAACACCCGGAGTGCTTCTGGGTGGACAACCGGCATTTCCGCCACTCTGGGGCGTGTCCGCGGGATTGCCGGTGTACACCTGGAACACATCCGGGTACAGATAAAAGGGGCCGCCTCCCTTCATTCGATGCTGGAGTCGGGTGGAAGCAGGACAAGGTGATAGAAAGAGAGAAGGAGGCGGTCCGATGAGGCAGAGTGGTTGGCCTGGACTTTGGGGAAGACTGGGGTTTGTGGCACTTGAAAATTGTAAATAATAGTGTAAATAAACGTGTGTTGGGTGACATGAGTGTGTCTGCCTGTCTGTGTCTGAGCCAGTCTCCACAATTCGTACAACATTTGTAAGTATCAACTTAAAGAACGAATAAAGTTTTGACAAGTTTTGTTCAATACTTACATCTTTTGCTGAAACATTCTTCAGGACCATTCCCTCATGCAAACTACAGTTGTATTGGATACATTTTCTGATTACATCAGACAGGATGGAGTAGGAACATGTAGATGTCAATAACGTCAACACATGCATGCCATTTCTTTATCAATTATAATTGAACTACGGCTGTTTACTCAGAATTAATGAGTACTATTAAATTAAAATAAATATTCAATTAACTTTCTAGTTCAGAATACCCAATAATTTAGTGTTGGTGAGTTAAATTGTAGCATGTACAATGCTTCTGCATGTTGTACTGTTCAGGTTTACAGTGATGGTTGAGCCTGAAAATTTTAACTCATCAGTATAGTGTCTGGTCCAAACTGAAACCTGACACATTTGTCAGGTGGCAGAGGAATATCAGAAGGGGCCAAGATACTTGTAGAAGCTGGCTATATCCACCACAGAAAAAAAATCTATCTGACGATGAGACACTTTGAAACCTATTAAAACTGTCCTGGCTGTACCTGTATACTTCTCATCATAAACGCAGCTCCAGGAGTGGGATGAAGGGCATGATGGCATAGAATTAGCTTGTAATAAAAAACAAAAAACATTTATACATGTAACATTACAGAGTGACACTCTAGATATAACCTTCAGATAACATTGCAATAAAGTTTCATTGTTTGCTGGGATTGAAAGATGCTGCCAGTTTCTTCAATATTGTATTCTTTTGGAGTGTTGTGAAGGTATCACTATGGGTGTCCTCTAGATCTTATATGAGATCTCCGACAATATTATAATGAGCACCAAGATGGAAAGTCATCCCAGATGGAGGATCGCAGGAATCGTGGGAAAGAGGGGTCCTTTCATCAGATTGACTGGCCCAGCACTGTTTCAGCCGTGGAATGTCCAAATGGGGGAGGCAGCTTGAAGGATGAGGTCTCCAGGACTCTACACAAATCCAAATCTTATTATGGGATATATCATCTACTGTTAAATTCTGCTCTGTACTTCTAAAATTTATATTTTTTATTTCTTAATATATTGAGGAATTGTTCTGTTCTGTAAACTGCATTGTATTGTATTGATCCCCTTCTTTTGACACCCACTGCACGCCCAGCCTACCTGGAAAGGGGTCTCTCTTTGAACTGCCTTTCCCAAGGTTTCTTCTATTTTTCCCTACAAGGTTTTTTTGGGAGTTTTTCCTTGTCTTCTTAGAGAGTCAAGGTTGGGGGGCTGTCAAGAGGCAGGGCCTGTTAAAGCCCATTGCGGCACTTCCTGTGTGATTTTGGGCTATACAAAAAAAATAAACTGTAACTGTAAACTGTAAAGACTGATACGCACACCGGATGACAGCTAAGCTCAATAATGAGCATGTTTATTCCACAACAAATAATTTACAGCAGTTTTCCCACAGAATCAAACTCACTAACACCCTGTAAAAATAACAGTCACTTCACTAGGAAAATTATTCCACTCTGACAGTATTCCCAACTGTTGTGTTATCATCTGCAAGACTGTATTTATAATGCAATGGGAGTCTCCACCTGTCTTCTTGAGCTTTTTCAGACTTCAAAGATATAACGAGAAAGTTCCAGGAGTTCCTGGAACACAGCGCTCAGCACACCTGTGATTATCCTGCTATAAATCACCTGTCCAGAACCCTCCCATCTCTAGAGTGACAATTATGGCTATTAAAATATGTATTATATGGGACTACTACCCCCAACCCTTATTCAATGGGAAGCCAGCACGAAGTGGAAGCCCCACCTTAGGAGGTGGCTGTGTGTTGAATATGGAAGTAGAGGAGTGGCAGTTTTTTTTTTATCTAGGATCGGTAAGAAAAGCCTTTTTTTCATTTGTCCTGTACTTGTGTGCCTGTCTGTGCATGTGGGTATGCGTATCTGTGCATGCATGCCAGCTGGCCTATCTCTGTGTACCTGTGTATACTTGTGTGTGTTTGTTTGTGCATGTACTGTAACTTCTTCCAAGAGTGTTTGTAAGTGTATGTACTTGCACGTGCAAGCCTGTCTGTGTGCATGAGTAGGGATGGCAGTGCAGGTTTTGCAGCAGAACTGTTACTGGCGAGAGGAGCTATGGAGTTTTGGAGCAGTGAAGGACCTGTGGAGAAGAGTGAAGGAACTGGGTGTGAGGCTGAAGCAGGAAACAGTCAGAAAATGGCTAGACAACCAGTATGCCTACAGCATGCATACACCATCTTTGGTGACAGTTAAAAGTAACAAGGACTGACAATGGTAAGAGTATTTAGTGGACATAAGCTGTTTTCTCTTTCCAAAATAGCCTTTAAAAAATCTTTCCAATAGCTCTTTCCCCAAATCACAGTTATCTCCTCCCTCTGAGCCTCCAGATGGCCAAAACCATATCCAACAGAACTGCTCACAAAGGATATATATTTTGTTATTGAAACCTCTGATTACAGAGCAGATGGTCAAAGACTGGCATAAGATTTCTACGGCCATGAAACACACATTATCTACAATCAGAGACAGAGCCCTTGTTACTTCCTGAGCATCTTCATCAGAGCAGGAAAAGGTAATTCATATGAGCAGACACAAAAAGTTTGCTTTGGTCAGTACAGGGATGGTATTGCCTTAGCTGTACTCCAGGTAGCATTATACCTATGACATCATGTTGGTGTGGCAAGGTAATACTTTAAAGTCTGAATAGATCAATCACTCCACCATTCCTTCAGTCTTTGTTTTATGGATGACTCAGACAGTTTATTTCATTGGTTTTCATAGTGACTGAGTGGTTTAAATATCAGACTTCAGTCCAATAAATACCTTTAATGTCTGTGGGTTTGATTCTCACTTCTGAGAACAATTTTTAATTTAATTTTATTTTAGAATTATGCTTTGTCATCAATTTATAAAATAGATAGAAGTAGATATTTACAGAAAGGGGTTAGGGTTTGGGAGGTGTTGATGGTAGCTTTTTATTTTATTTTTTAAACTAGGGTTGCTTTGTCCCCTGCTCGTTTTGCTCGCCAACCCCCCAGGACTGTGATACATGCCAGCCACTTCGCATTGTGAAGAGGGGGGCTGAACGCACCCCAGGGAGACGCGGTCGCTCCTTCAAATCCCCCTCTTAAACGGTGATACAATGGGAAACAAATACAGGTTTTTTTTTTACCTCCTCTTTGCACGATCTGCTGCTGGCTTGCTGCTGCTGCCGTGCCGTGTGATTTGCATCTTGCATGACGCTTCAAACATTTAAAAGCATGTACAGCAGCTGTCCTTTTGTTTCACTGCCTTGTCTCTCTTCTCCCTCAGACATCCTCTGCTCCTGTTGGGGGTCACACTGAGGTGTGCCCCTATATAGAGGAAGATTTTCTGTTCTTTTAATTGAGAGACGGAAGTGTCCCCTCTGACTACACACGGAGCTTGTTTCACTCCTGAAAGACAGAGTATTTTCCTGTTTGTTTGAAGTGTTTAAATAATGTTTCTGTCACTAAAATCTCCTGTGTATCTGTGCAACTCTGTGACCCATGCGTGACAGCATATGTGGATTTCACTTTCACCAAATAACAAATTTTTAATTCTCGCAGATACGCCTCTTCATGGGGAAGAAACATTACCTTTCCCTGATGGCAACACAAATTAGACAATCTACAAGTCTCCGACAAAGTTTAAATCCGAACAATGTATTCGATCTCTTTTCGCTGTTCCATTATTTCACCAAGTATTAATTTCAGTTTGTTTGCTCTTATGAAATCTTTGCTATAATTTTTTTGAGACTTTCAAATTTTAGTACTTTCATTATCTTTAAACTGCTCTGCATGTGTATCGCACCAACGTTTTTGAATTCTTTATGACGTTCTACTTTATCATCTACTCTTTGTCTTTTATTTCCGGCCCCGGGCGTGTTTAAATCTCATGGCACAAAGTCTCGTCTCGCAGGATGTGAAAGTATCTCTCTGAAAAAGTCAAGTCTCATCCCAGGATTTTTTTTATCATGATAGAGAGATATATCAATTATTTTATTGAAAAACTTTTCAAACCATAAAAATGATTTTATACACATTGTAAACCAACAAAGTAAACTGTGATGGAAGAGGTGAAGATCTGGGGCCTCATGCATAACGGCATGCGTAGAATTCACACTAAAACATGGCGTAAGGACAAAAGCGGAAATGTGCGTACACACAAAAAAATCCAAATGCATAAATCTGTGCGTTTGCCAACTTCCACGTTCTTCCACTCCATAAATACCGGTCAGCGTGAAAAGTAACGCACGTGCACGCGCCTGCTGCCCCACCCAAACTCCTCTCAGAATTACACTTCTTTGAGTATGCAAATCAATATAAATAGCCCTTAAGCTCAGCATTCTGTGAAAAGGCAATGGCAAAAGCATGGGGAAAAATAGAAGAATTTTAGCGAATACCAAGTGGAGGCAAGGAAAAACATACTATTTGTTGGCTTAAGCAATGGTATAAACAACAAAAGGAAGGTGATCGAGTAACATAGAGTGTCGGAGAAACTTGAAAGCTCAACTTCACAAAGTCGCACAGTGCCCGAAATAAAAAAGAAGTTGTCAGATATCAAAGTCGCTGTGAAAAGGCAAGTTGTAGCCCACCATCTTAGTGTCATATGAAAGCTTATTAGGGTAAAGAGAAAAGAAAAAAAAAATAGGGACACAGTGACAAAAAAGCTCGAAATGTCAACTTTAATCTCCAAATTTCTACTTTAATCACATGGTTTATTTTGTCAATTAAAGAAGAACATCATAAACTTCATCTTTAAATCATTTAATTTACTAGTTTCTCAAATACCATCATAACTAAAGTAGCACGTTAAATGCTTTGTTTTGTATATGTT
Source organism: Erpetoichthys calabaricus (assembly GCF_900747795.2). Taxonomy (NCBI): domain Eukaryota; kingdom Metazoa; phylum Chordata; class Cladistia; order Polypteriformes; family Polypteridae; genus Erpetoichthys; species Erpetoichthys calabaricus. Next base: position 121,674,606 of record NC_041399.2, read on the forward strand.
CTTCTATGTGCTCTTTGTGTGTGAATCAGTACGTGCTTCTTAAATGGGCTTTCTCTTCCTCCGACAGGACACAGAATCCATTACATACGTGATATTACAGTTCTCTGAATAATTAAAATACTGAGATTTATACTTGATATCATTTTCATGATGATAGGAGTTAAAGAATGTTATTAAACATGGGAACACGGTGGCGCAGAGATAGTGACGAGCTGGCGCTCTGTCCATAGATTGTTCATGCCTCCTGCAAGATGCTTGCTGCACCATGCGCGACCTTCAGTGAAATAATTTATTGTAACAGTACTGTCTCTTTCAAGCGTACTAACCTCCTTTGGACATTATACGGGGATGGTCCCCAAACCTTTTTGCATTGTGAAGGTCTCTTATTTAAGAAAAACATCACAATTCGTGTAGCTGGCAGGATAGAAAGTTTGCAAAGATGACTGAAGAACTGGAATGAACACCATTATGACCACCATAATGGCTGAACTCCGCACCCTCAAAGTCCAAATGGGAGAAACAAGAACCCAGATTACCGATTAGGGCCGCAGCAAGTGTACGGACGGAGGCCGCTCGGTGACTGCCTCCTCAGCTAACTTTTCTAACTGAGGGGGGTGATGTTGAGACCTATTTTTTAATTTTCGAGCATACCTGCTAAACGGAACGTTTGGCCGAGGTCAGAATGGGCATACCTACTGGCCCCCTACTTGAAAGGTGAGGCACAGAAGGCTTATTATGAGTTAACCAAGGAGTAGGCAGCTGATTACAATGCTCTTAAAGCAGAGGTCTTTAAACACTACGGCATATCTCCAGCACAGCAGGCAAGAGAATGGAGGGAGTGGCGTTTTGATCCAGATCAGCCGATCTGAACCAAGGTCTTTGAAGTCTGGGCCAAGGTGGGGCGCTGGCTACGGCCAGATTTAAATTCTACCCAAAAACTGTCCGATTTGTCAGCATGTGAAACATTCATGCATACCCTCCCTGACAATATTGGCCAGCAGGTCCGGAAACTGAATTTCGACAGTATGGATGCTTTGATTGAAATAGTGGATCATCATTGGGCTGCCTGTAAGCCAAAGCACTCAGAACGGTCGACTCGCCTTGCCCGACAGGTACGTGGGGCAGCTCCTGAGCCCACCTGGCGACTACCCAAGCATGCCGTCCGAGCTAGGGATAGGCAGTTCAACCTTTCCCGCTGTTTCAAGTGTGGGGAGGTTGGACATTTGTCTCCTGCTTGCCCTATAACAGGAGAGCCCATGGATTGTACACTGATGACAGGAGAGTGGTATTGTGCTGTTGTTAACCCTTTGTGTCTTCCTTCCACAGTTGTAGTTATTATCAATGGCCATAAAGTTAGAGCAATGTTTGATTCTGGGAGCAACATATCTATTGTTGCTTTCCGATATGTTTTGGCTCAAAGTAAAGACCAGTTTAAAATGTATACATGGGGAAGTCCAGTATTATAAGACCGCCTCTTGTGTGATAACCGTGGATGGTGTTATGAGGCATTTAATCATGGCAGTGTTGCCAGATCCCCCCTATCCAGTCATACTGGGCAAAGATTGGTCTGAAAGTGATAGCGGTAAAAACATTTCTACACCTAATGAGAAATTGGGCTTAATAATGGCTAGGAATATTCCTCTCCTGACTGTCTCCAAGCCGTGTTCGATGGCCACTAGGACCCAGAAAACTTCTCCCGGGGAGCAACGTTGATGTCCCATCGACCTCTGCGGCTGGTACATCAGCGGCTGTAGAGAATGTGCGGACTGAAACTCCACCCATTGAGGTCAACCCAGACTCTATACAGGATCTAAATTCCCAATTCTTGTTAACGCTGTCCTCATTTAAACAGGAGCAAAGGAACGATGACTCCCTCAAATTTGTGAGGAATGCAGTCGTTTCAGTTAATCGGCACATGTTCATTGATCCTTTACCACGAATGCCCTACTTTGTACTTAATAATGAACTCTTGTATCGAGTAGCAGAACATGAGGGTGAAGTAAGGACATTGCTCTTGGTTCCACATACTTACCGGTGGCAAGTATGTGAACTAGCACATGCTTATCTTCTAGGTGCCCATTTAGAGACCGAAAAAACACTGGAGAGAATTTAACTCTGATTCTATTGGCCTGGGATTAATGAGGAGGTCAGACGATTTTGTGCTTCATGTCCCGAATGCCAACTTCGACAGATTCCTAGGAAAGACCGAGCTCCTCTTGTCCCTCTTCCCCTTATCGATATCCCTTTTGAATGAGTCGGTGTTGACCTCGTAGGCCCTTTGGAACCCTCATTAAGAGGACACAAATATATATTAGTCTTAGTTGATTATGCCACCCAATTTCCAGAGGCTGATCCTTTGCGCTCAGCAACCTCAAAAATCATCGCATGGGAACATGTAGGGATATTCACTCGTGTAGGGATCCCCAAAGAGGTGTTAACAGACCAAGGGACTCCCTTCACTGTGTGAGACTTTCGGAGAAGTGGCTATCATCCGCAAACAGACGGATTGGTAGAGTGATTTAATCAAACCTTAAAACAGAAGTTATGTAAAGTAGTTAATGAGGATGAGAGAAACTGGGATCAGTTACTCCTCTCGTATCATTTGCCTATCGGAGGTTCCTCAGTACTCTACTGGGTTTTCTCCTTTTGAACTTTTATATGGAAGACAACCCAGAGGTCTATTGGATATGCTAAAAGAGGGGTGGGAAGAAGATGTCCTTCCCTCCTCTAATATTTTAGATTAGATAATAATAATTTAGATTAGAAAAAATTTGATCCATACTAAAAGATAATCTAATCAAAGCTCAAACAGCGCAATCCCGATATTACAATAGAAACACCACCATTCGCGAGTTTGTTCCGGGTGATCATGCCATGGTGCTCGTTCCCACTTCCCATTCCAAATTATTGCACCTATGAAATTAAGGAAAAAAAAGGACTCATTGATTATTTAGTTAAACAACCAAATCGTTGGCCGAGTGAGTGTATCATATTAATCTGCTGAAACCGTGGAAGGACAGGGACATTGATCCCTCCTCCGCTCAGCCTCCCTCCCTTTTCATTAAAAAGGAAAACCTTAATTTCGGTCCTGATATGATCCCTGATCAAAGACAGGAATTGGAGGAAACCAGCCCGTCTATTCCGGAAGTGGTAAGCGAGATACCTGGTAAGACTGCGCTGATTGAACACCATATTATCACTGACCCGGGAGTAATTGTCAGAGAACACCCTTACAGACTTCCAGAGGCAAATAAAATGGAAGTAGAGCTGGAAATTAAATGTATGCTGAACCTGGGCATTATTCAAGCAAGTTATAGTCCATGGTCCAGTCCTATTGTATTGGTTCCTACGCACGATGGGTCATGGAGGTTCTGTAATGACTTCCGACGACTCAATCAGGTCTCTAAGTTTGATGTATATCCCATGCCGTGAGTGGACAATCTACTCAATCGACTGGGTAATAAGCAATTCCTAACTACTTTAGACAAGACAAAAGGGTAATGGCAAATTCCTTTAATGGCCTCCGCTAAAGAAAGAAATGCTTTTAGTACCCCTAGCAGACATTGGCAATATACTGTCCTTCCATTTGGTTTGCACGGGGCACCAGCGACATTCCAGCGTCTGGTAGATACACTGCTTCGGCTTCACAATTCATTTAGTGCCGCCTACTTGGATGACGTGGTCATCTATTCCGGCACATGGAAGGAACATATATTGCAGGTAAAAGCAGTACTCACTACTCTAACATAAGCCGGCCTTCATATTAACCCCAAGAAATGTTTTTTTGGGTTAAGAGAAGCCAAATATTTGGGCTATCTAGTGGGTGGGGGTACCATTAAACCATCCATCCATCCATCCATCTTCCAACCCGCTGAATCCGAACACAGGGTCACGGGGGTCTGCTGGAGCCAATCCCAGCCAACACAGGGCACAAGGCAGGAAACAATCCTGGGCAGGGTGCCAACCCACCGCAGGACACACACAAACACACCCACACACCAAGCACACACATAGGGCCAATTTAGAATCACCAATCCACCTAACCTGCATGTCTTTGGACTGTGGGAGGAAACCGGAGCGCCCGGAGGAAACCCACGCAGACACGGGGAGAACATGCAAACTCCACGCAGGGTGGACCCGGGAAGCGAACCCGGGTCTCCTAACTGCGAGGCACCATTAAACCACAATGTTCTAAAGTGGATGCCATCATTAAATAGCCCTGTCTGAAAACTAAGTGGCAGGTACAAGCTTTCCTGGGTTTAGTGGGGTACTACCGGCATTTTGTGCCTCGTTTCTCAGAGATAGCTGCTCCCTTAACCAATCTTACAAAGAAAGGGGCACCTGGGACTGTATTTGAACTTCCACCCTTGCTTTATTCATCTCCTGACTTCTTTACTTGGACGCTGGTGTTCACCTTATGAGTGAGCTGAGTGCCCCTTGGAGACTCAGATGCTCCCGATGCCGAGGCATCCCAGCTTTGATGTGAAACAACAGCAGCTTAATTTTTCCTCACCAGGCTTGGATTCTCAATGCCTGAGAGTCATCTTTGACCCATGTTCTCCTCTTCAGGACACTGGTCCAGGCCCTTGGGACCTGGACACTGGATTTAATTTCCCCATCTCAAGGTGGCATCACGTTTTCTCTTCGTGTTCTAAGGGAGTAAATGCTGCTAATCTTCAGTCTCACCTGAGCTTGCCTCAAAGCGAGCTTTTCTATGTATGTCTACCAAGGTTTTGCTTTCCTTAAAATGAGGTCAGTGACTAATAAAACTCTAATCCTGCAAGACTTTTTTACCTCAAAGAAACTGGACTTATTTTTCAACACCAAAACCTAGGTGTTAATGGTAACTGTTCTTCTTCTTCTTTGAGGTGTGCTGTGGTTTATAGGCCTCCTGTACTTAATGATGTATTTGTTTCTGAATTTTCTGATCTCTCGACCGATATTACTCTCTCCTATTATAAAGTACTTATTGTTGGCGATTTTAACGTACATGTTTGTTGTCAATCTAAAACTTTGGTTAGTAGCTTTTTACCATTATTGGATAAATTTGATTTTATCCAGCATATTAATGCCACAACTCATTCTCTTGGTCACATCCTTGATCTCCTTCTTACAAGTGGTATTACAGTTAATAACATTGATATATGTGATGTTCATTTTACTGATCATTTTTCTCTAATGATGGATTTGAATATGACCGTTGATGTTGCTACTGGAAGCTGTGCTCCATGCTATTCTCACTTTTTAAATTCTTCTATTATATCTGATTTTAAAACCATGTTTTCCAGTTTTGATCTATAAGGCCTGTGCAACAGTATTGATTATTCTGTCTTAGCTTTAAATTCATGTAAAACAGTTTTAGACTCAATTGCTCCCCTCAAAATTCACTGTAAAAAGGGAAGACCTGTTCCATGACTTAAAGACACCACATGGCAGCTGCAACAGGCCTACAGGATTGCTGAACAGCAGTGGAAGAAAGACAGGCTGACTGTATCTAAGCAGATTTTTGGGGCTACTCTGACTTCCAGGAGGCAAATAAGAAATATAAACATGATTACATCTCAGATTTGGTATCCTCTCATTCTAAGAAACCTAGGGTCTTTTTTTAATGCAATTAATGTGGCTATTTAAGCCCATACAGAGACAGGATTAAATAATTCTGTTCATTCATGTAAGCAGTTTCTTTCATTCTTTGTCAACAAAATCGATACTATCCACTTTGGTATTGGTCCAATGGGTTATGTACTTCCTGTTGTTGCTAATGGAATTGTTTTGGCATCCTTTGATATTGTTTTACTTTCATACCTAAAAAATACTATTGACACACTCAGACCTACTTTTTGTCCTCTTGATATTGTTCCACCATGCCTCTTACTGGAAGCCTTTGATATCTTGGGTACTGCATTGTTGTCTATTAAAAATGGTTCTATTAGTGAGAGGGTTGCACCCTCATTTTTTAAACATACAGTGGTCCTGGTGTGTTAGCTACTTTTTGCCCAATTTCACAATTGCCATTTTTGGCTAAAATATTAGAAATAATTACAGTAATCCCTCACCTATCGTGGGGGTTACGTTCCAGAGCCCCCCCGCGATAGGTGAAAATCCGCGAAGTAGCGACCTATATTTATTTTATTATTTATACATATTTTAAGGTTTTATAAACCCTTCCCACACTCTTATAAACCTTTCTCACTCTCTTGTTAACCTTTCCCACGCTCTTATAAACACTTCCTATGCTCTTAAACACTTTCTGCATTCTTAAACACCGCAGACCAACACTGCACACTGCACCCAGCGATCAGACGTCGATGTGTCTGCACTCGCTTTGTGAAGGGGGGCAGCTGAACTCTGAGCAGAGCAAAAATGGACTTTGTGCTGCTTCTGCCAAAATGCCTGTTTGTCGCTCTGCGCGTTCGGAAGGAGGAGGAGGAGTGGGGGTGTGTGAGGACTGAACACACGTTCGCTCAAACCCCCCTCCCCGGAGGCGCAGTACGCTCCTGCCATTTCGCATTGTCAAGGGGGTGGGGAGCTGAATGAACGCTAAGGAGAAGTGGACTTTGTGCTGGCTTTGTGCTGCTTGTCGCTCTGCGTGTCAATAATTTAAAAGCCTGTACATCACCTATTTTCCTGTCTCACTGTCTTGTCTTGCGTGAAGTTAAAATGTTTTATAATAGTGAGATGTTACTCATATCCTTAGCCCGACATCCACATATCATATGTGTTAACAAAGTGTGTTTTATAAGTTTACATGTGTTTAAAGCATGTGGGATGGGTATTTTAAGGCTTAAACTATAAAAATGTTTATTTATATGGTCTTTCTATATCGCGGATTTTCTCCTGTTGCTGATGGGTCTGGAACATAACTTCCGCGATAGGCGGGCAATCACTTGTATTTAAAAACCCGCGAAGTCGTGAATCTGCGAAAAGTGAACCGCGAAGTAGCGAGGGATTACTGTATTTATAATAAAGTGATTGATTATCTTAACTCCAGTAATTTATTTGAGATCTACCAATCTGTGTTTAGGTGTAGTCATGGTGTTGAGATGGACTTCCTGAAAGTATTTAATGACATCTCTTTCATTACTGACTCAGGTGGCACAGCAGTCCTTGTCCTCCTAGACCTTTCTGCAACTTTTGACACTACTGATCATGAGATCTTGCTGTTACAGCTTGGTAGGGCTGAATGGGGCTGCTCCTAATTGGTTCAGGTCATGTCTTACTGATAGACACTTTCAGTGACTTTCAATTCCTCTTTTTTCTCTACTCCTGTTAAATGTGGTGTTCTTCAGGGATCCATTCTTGCTCCTATTTTATTTTCTATTTATCTTCATACTATAAGATCTATTTTTAGGAAGTTTAATGTTCCTTTTCATTGTTATGCTGATGACACGCAGGTCTATATTTCTGTGAGTAAATCTTCAGTATATTGACTGCACAATTATCTTGTAGAACTGAGATCCTGGATGGCTGACAATTTTATCGATCTTAATCAAAATAAAATGGAAGGGCTGATCGTTGGTCCTTCTGCCAAAGCTCATATTTGTTTTGACTCTTTCACAGACTTTGCAAATCTCTTGTTTGGAATCATGGGGTTATTTTTGATAGTAACCTCTCTTTTGAGAAACATAAATTCTGTGGTCAAGAGTTGTTTTTTCCAGCTTTGTCTTTATCCAAAGTTAAGCCATTTTTATCTCCTAGCAATCCTGAGAGAGTTGCTCATTCTTTTATTTTTGTTGGTTTAGTTCAGTGCAGCATGGTACTGTCTGTCTCACCTTGTGCCTTTTCACTGTGGTTTTATGTCCGATCGGCAAGACTAGATATGCTGCCTAATTATGTTTTCCCCTGCCACCACTTATAGTCTCTAGTCTCCGACAGACTGAACATCCTGCATAGGATATAATCCACCTGTGTGCATCTTCCTCTACTCTTGTATGCCATCCCGTGTTTCCCCCTCCTCCTTATCCCCTCTGTTCCCTTCACCAATATGTCCATTGAAATCTGCTCTAATCACCATTCTCTCTCCCTTGGGCACGCTCTCCACCACTTCATCCAACTCATTCCAGAAATCTTCTTTCTCATCCATCGCACACCCAGCTTGCAGGGCATATGCGCTAACAACATTCATCATCACACCTTTAACTTCCAACTTCATAATCATCACTAAGTCCAACATTCCTTTCACCTCCAAAACACATACTGACCTACTGTTCTTTCAGAACAACCCCTACCCCATTTCTCCTCTAATTCACACCGTGGTAGAATTTGAACCCGCCTCCAATACACCTGTCCTTAATCCCCTTCTATCTGGTTCCATACAAGCACAATATATCAACCTTCCTTCTCTCCATCATATTGACTACCTCTTCTTTACCAGTCATACTGCCAACATTCAAAGTTTCTACCCTCACTTCCATTCCCCTACCCTTCCTCTTCTACTCCTGCCTCCAGATGCATCTTCCCTCTATTCTTCTCCTTTGGCCAATAGTAGCCCAATTTCCCTCATCACCCTGTTGCCTAGCAGTACTGGTGGTGGCCATTGTTAACCATAGTCTTGACTGATCTGGTATGGAAATCTGTATTGCTGTCTACATATTGATCTGGAAAAATTTTACACCTGATGACCTTCCTGACGTAACCTTCCCCATTTATCTGGCATGAGAAACACACTGGCTGATTTACTGAATGCCCTGCTGATACTTTAAGGTAAAAACACTGCTGCAAAATATAAATGCCAGTTTCCTTGGATTGTAATGAATTATGACACTTTTAAGTATAACCGACAAGCCCGTTGATTCTTTAAACTGCTGCAATATATTGTGAAAAACAAGAGGAAAACAGAAAAAGGTTTGTGGTAGCCACCCCGTATACCTGAAGATTTTGCTGACAAAAGAGCAAACAAATACTCAATAGGTCTTTACAGAGTTGAGTCCAAACAGAACTGATTTACTGCTAACAAAATGGTGTTTTTAAAGTCGGGTGGAGGAAGTGAGTTCACTAGGCCAAGGACTGGAAGTGATGTCATTGGGCCCAGAACTGGAAGGGATTTCATCTGGCCTGGAACTGGAAGTGATGTTGATGGGCCCAGGTGGAATTTCACTCGGGTGGTCTGCAAGAGAAAAGGAGAAAGGGTTAGTGCCCACTGCCATCCCCTGGTCCGGAGTGAGATTACCATCTTTCAAGCCCTTTACCTGTCTCCTATGTGCACGTGTGTGACACAACCCTCCCCACAAGCCCAGAGCCATTGGGTCGGTCAGTCCTAACCGAGAGGGTGTGACCCCGAGAAAGAGCATCAGTGTTGGTGTGGAGAGAGTCTCGACGATGAACAAGTGTCCGTCTGGAAAATGAATGGCAATGAAAAGTTATGAACTTCCAGAAATGGTGCTGATGTTAGTGCGTCACTAATTGCAGCTTCTGCTTTATCATTCCCGACCACAATATTCAGGGCCTTATTCCTTGTCAGATCTATCAAGGAAAACCAAGCCGCCAGCCAGCGGTAGTAACTCGCTAAGCTGAGAAAGGCTTGGATTTGCCCTTGGTCTTCAGTGAAGGCCATTTCAATATGGCATGTACTTCAGAACACAGTGGCTTCCCGGTACTCCGGCCCACCAGGTAGTCCAAATGATTGACTTTGTTTAATCCAAAGAAGCACTTCTTTGGAATAATCTGAAGACAAGCTTTACCCAATGTATGTATGTATGCACCACTTGGACCTACTGTAGGTGTTCCTTCCAGGTGCTGGAATAGATGACCACATCACCCAGGTAGGCAGCACTATAGGAGTTATGAGTACATAGCATTTTATCCAGCAGACACTGGAAAGTCACTGGTGCCCTATGTAACTCAAATGAAAGGACACGATAATGCCAGTGACCACTAGGGGTGCTAAATGCAGTCCTAGCCTTTGCTGAGTCTGTTAAAGAAACCTGCCAGTACCCTTTCGTCATGTCAAGTGTGGTCAACAATGTTTCCTATCCTTCCCACTTGTGGAGGTCGTCCACTCGTGGCATCGGATAGGCATCAATCTGTGAGACTTGATTAAGCTGACGGAAGTCATTGCAAAATCTCGGATAGCATCTCCACCCATGACCACTATTTTGGCAGTTAAAGCACTGGCGCTTCCCTCCATGTCCCCGTGCCCTCCGGAAATGGAAACAGGACGGGTAACTCCGCTCTGCCTTGTCTGCAGCCAGGTTTGGATTTTCTCTCCAGCCCTGTGGAGAGCAACTCTTAAATGCAGGAGAGCACACAGGCTCACATTGCACTTTGTTGGAAGACCTGGTCTCTTTTCGCAGAGTATTTCTTTTATTCTGGGCCGCAATGACACTCTGGGTCTCCCTTTGGAATAAAAAGAGACCCCACGCTGTCTGCGTCCCTGTGGACTTCAGTGAGATTGCCGTCGGCAGTTGGGGTGGTGTGCTTTGGCAGCCGACACTTACCAGCCGACTCCTCGCACACACCTCCGCCACCACATGATCAGTCATCACAGCTGCGTCCACTGTCGGGGTAGTGGATACTTGATGACCGAAACCAACCATTACTGGTGCTGTTTCACATTGCACCCTTTTTCTATATAAGGTATAGGTATCCCCTACTTGTGCCGCCGAATCATTCGGGGTGGAGAACCCAACACTGCGCTGCTTCAACCACTGCTGTATTGCCGACAGAGGCGCATCAACCTTCTCCTCCAGCCTCACAATTGTCTGCAATCTGCAAGAAAGACTGCACGGGTTGAATTATAGCCTCCAGCTCCCGTGCAGCGAACAACAGGTTAATATTCTCGACTGGCGGGGTACTCTGGTTGTTCTCGTCCAAATCTACCGGTTGGAAGCCATTATGCCATGCGCCTCATGCGCATGCTCTATCGGCTGTTTCTCAACTTTGGCTGCGGGATCTTGGCACACACTCTCCACCCCCTTACCTGCTTTGAGGGAGGTCTCTTGGCCCTCAACCACCCCCTTCTCCATCAGATTTATCCCCTCAGGAAAAGGCTTCCGGCGCTTGTTCTTCAAACGCGGCTCCTCTGCAGACAACGGGTCCTCGTCCTCCTTGGACCTTGTCTGGCCGTAGTCCATGGAATCGGTTTCCATCAATCTCCCTATATGAGGTAGGCACATGGAACAGTGCTACAACACTCCCAGGGCCAACTTCCCCTGGGTCCGGTACCTAACTCCTAGATCCCATCTCCCAGAGGCAGCTTCTATTGCCTTGCTGCTTCTTCAGGCAAGCCGATCCGTTTGCCGATGATGGTCGCATCTGGCCTTTCTTCTTCCCATTGGGGGGGGCGTGATGCTCGGCTGAGTTACTGTTGCGGAAGAGTGCGTGTGCATGCCTCGGGAGCGCACATGCTTCACACTGCTGCGTGTGCACGCATGCCTTGCCCTGCTGTGCCGGGTAGTCACACAGAAAGATTTTCCCAGGTCCCTGCCTTGCAATACAGCCAGGAATCCTGCTGGCTATGCCAGTGTGATGGTAGATGGCACTATACCAGCGCTTAATCCAGCAGAGACAGACACAAGAGGCACACTTACACAAATTCACACTTTTTATTTTCATTTCTCTTCTTTACAGTCCTTTGCACTTCACACACCGTGCACAAATCACAACAAATACAACTCACAGTCCTTTCTTTTCTTCTTCTCCGTATTGCCACCTCTACTCCACTCTTCGCAAGCTCCATCGTCTTCCACCCGACCCTGGCTCCCCGAATGGAATATGGCGGCCTCTTTTATAATGCACCCGGATGTGCTCCAGGTGCTCCTTGATGACCGTCCTGCAGCACTTCCTGGCGCTCCCTGGTGGTGGCCATGGGTCCCCACAAGGTTGCACTTCCAAGCTCTGTTCCTGTGGCCCCAACACCCACCACGGTGGCTGCCTTCTCGTGTTACAGGGAAGGTACTGCTCCTCTCCCGGTCCTTCCATCGTCCAGGTGTCCTGACTGGGCATGAGCCCCAGCTATCCGCCACACCACACATAAACACCAACTGACATCTTTTTTCTGAGCTAATACAACTGGTGCTGCCCATGGACTGTCAAGATACCAGCTTCTACCATTCCTTACAGTTGCTGGGCTGCCACTTCACATTTGGCAAAAGGAAGGTGATGTGGGTGGAGCTCGATTTGTGCTGCATCACCTTTGTCAATGATGTGCTGTACCAAGTTGCAGTGGCCACAGTCTTTGTCCTCTGCAGCGAAGGTGTCAGTGAATTCCTGGAGGAGCTCATGAACTAGCTGTTGTTGTCTGTGCTCCAGCACAGCTTTACTGTGACTACGGAATTCTTCAATGGCGGGGTGGAGGCCCTGAGAGGTGCTGGTTTTTAATAACGTGGTGTGTGTAGTTGGCTGGCACCTTTGGGTGACGGCTTTGACTGTCTTAGTTGGCAGCACTACAGTCGGCTGGCACAGTGTCTGCCGTTGATGGTAAGAACTTGTAGCTGGATGGCTCATTAAGCTGATGTCAATGAGTGGCACGTTACCAGGGATTCATCTGGGAAGTAGCTGGGAGCAGTGCCAGGGACAGTTGGTGATGACTGAAGGGTTAAGTGTGTTTCGTCAGCCTGCTGTCTTCCATGCCATGCCAATCAGCTCTCCTTTACAGGCATTTAAGCAGGTTTCTATTGCAATAAGAAAGTCCAGTCCTTGTATGTATTCATCTTGAATGTCAGCCAGCCAAAACTTGTGCTCTACTCTATTCCCCTGCCAGCATAAAGCCAGGACTCACCTCCCTGTCATTTCTGTCAGTGCTCCAGTGACAGCGCACAAACTGACATTCGTTGGCCTCCACCCACCAGGCTGACTGTATTCTGTGTGAGGCAGCACACCTGGGAATACCAGAGCCTGTATCCACAACTCCACAGCATTTTTTACTTTCCAGGTAAAATTGAACATAGAGTTGTAGTGTGTCTCCAATGCACCCCAACTGCTGTATAGTGTGGTGACTAGCTGACAAAGATGGTGTTCCCCTCATTACACCATCTGTTGGAAGTTTCCCAAGGTTACAGTGCTTGTTTCTGTAGACTTCCCGCACTCACTGGGTTTACCGCATCTAAGGCGTGCTGTAGCGGCATCTGGTAGACTTATTCCCATTGGGGACTGCCGTTTGAACAGAGGCCACTGGTGTGTCAAGCCCTTCCTTGACTTCACACTCCTCGCACTGCAATGTAACATCAGCTTGATGGCTGCAGGGTGGGTATCTAGCACTCATTCTTATAATGTCCTCCACCCACTCAGCTTTGTAGACAATCTGTGTGTGAGAGAGAGTGAGGAATGGAGAGACATACTTGAAGGTGGAGATTCTTTGGTGCCAAGGTGCACCCAAAGCTTGTATTGCTAATTCTTCTTGAGCTGAGGTGGGAAAAGACGAGCATCCGAGGCAAGCATAATGCCGAATATCCACTGCAAATGCTCCAATGGTCTCCCAGACCTTGCGCCGGTGAGTTGCTAGTGTGTCTCGCATATTTTCAATAGGGAAGTGATGGCCAAAGTACTGCTATAGAGCAGTGGTGAGGTAGTTGAGGTGGCCCGAGCTCCATTATTACTTTGTGAACGTGAACATCTTATGTCAAAGCAAGATGTATTGCCGCCTCTTCGGAATCCCATTTACTGCCAGTTGGGACTAAACAAAGTAGGGTTTCCATGGAGCAGTGCCATCATAGCAGCCCACTTTCACTTTAGGGGGTGCTGGTGTGCCGTCACTCCCCTGAGACGGATAAAGAGAAGGACGGCACCAGATGCAGCTTCATTCCCACTGACAATGGATTTTGCTTCCCAGCTTGGTGCTTCCAATCTAACTGCCTTTTTGTCTCTGCAATCTCTTTGTCTTGTCTCCTCACCAATATTGTGCTTTCTTGCTTGAGTCATCCATTTCAAAGTCACTTTCTTAAAAAAAATTGTTCCACTTCTGTCACCAGTGGGACAATCAGACATACTCGATTTATAAAGAAAAACACCTTTGCTTTACTCCTTTCTTAATTCTGGTAGTGTTATACATTCAAGTAATGCAGACAACCACTACAAATGGAATTTTTCAAATTAAGCCTCCCCTCTTTAGACCCGATACCAGCACGCATACACCAGGCAGCATCGGTTAGTGGTAGTAAGCAAACTCAAACCCCCCTTTTAACTTCAGTACAAGAATCCCATTGCCAAAAGCTACAAACCAAAATTAAACAAAACTGTTTGAAACCCAACATGAAAGAAATCATGATTAACAGACTAATTTTAGGTGCAGTGCTGCAGAGCCTCCTGGGATGCCATCCTTTGCTACAGTATGTTTTTTTACAGACTGTCCGTAAATTTACAAACTGTTGGCAAAACTGTTTCAAATGTAGTTTTTTCAGCATTGAAACGCATTTTGCTACATTGAAGTATGGTATAACTCAAAGCCATATAGTTTCCCAACAGAACTTTACCATTTAGATAATTTCCTAGGTGATACACAAGCTGCAGAACTAAGTTTCAAATGTTTCCAATTTTTTCAGCATTCAGTGTTAGAAATGATTCATGAGGTTTGTGAGTAAAGTTTAAAATAAAGAATTTTTTTAGCATAAAAAATTAAGTTTGTTACATGTACAAGTATTAATGAGTTGATAAATTATTTTGAGTAGTCTATCAAAATGAAAATAAAGAAAACTGTCTTATTATTTTATTGATTAAACTGCCTTGCCTTCACCTAACAATAGAAAATTATTAAGTTAGTGAAACCTGTGTGCAAACTTTAAAAGCTGATAACAAAGGAGGACTTGGCTTGTCTTGTTTTGCTGCCAGACCATACGACACAAGGAGGGAGACATAGAACATTATTAAATTACTTGGTGAGTAGCCTACCTACCTACAGTTTGGTATGGAAGCCTGTTTCTGCCAAAAATTACAACTTAGGATCCCAAAATTTTAATTTATTATTTAATATTTACTGCTTACTGTTTTGTAAATGCGACTTTGTGTCTTATTATTACGGTTTACTAGTATTTCCTAATTTTAATATTGTATTTCATAATTATTACTGGCTGTCTCATAATTATGACTTAGTATCTTATAATTCTGACCTAGCCCTTCATTATTATGACTAATTATCTCATAATTATGACTTACTATCTCAAAATTTTCAGTGAGTATTTCAAAATTATGACATACTATTCAAGCTTTCATTGTACAAAATGGTGCTACATGATTAGACCAGTGCTTCCATGCTGTGGTATCATCACTAGCACTGGAACAGTGTGAGGGTTTTTTTGAGGCTGGAGTTCAAATCCTGCTACCAACCACCAACATTTCCCTATAAATTGGAGGACCTGCTAGCAGGACTTGATGCAGATTAACGTCATACCCAGGGCGAAGCAATTGCAAGTTAAGAGTCTTGCTCAAGGGGCCAACGGAGTAGATTCATTTCCGGTATTAACATGATTTAAACCGGCAACTTTCCAATTGTTGGCGCAGATCCCTAGCCTCAGAGCAACCACTCTGCAAAACACTAAAACAAATCAAATAAATACACCTGATTTTTGTAGTAAAGAAAATTAAGTCAGAGAACGTTAATGCAGTAAACACAAAATCTCGAACCCACTTAATCTAATTCTGAGTCACAGAGAAAATACATTGTAACGTGCTACGGAGTCAAATTGAAGACCAATAAAAAAACAAACAGGCGCGGAACATTTAATTGTTTTGGCTAGAAGCATCAGTGTCTGGGTAGCCCCTGATTTATTGCGTCAAGTTCCTAATCTTTTTGTCCATCATATATGACATAGTCTCTGATCAATTTTATCTCAGTGTATGAACACTTGCGACACCCTGCCCCAAGGTGAAATTCGATTATTTTATATTGTAAAGAGCACTGAGATGGAAAGACAGACACCACAGAATGGAAGTTAAGCTCAATAATGGGCATGTTTATTCCACAACAAATAATTACAGCAGGCTTCTAGCAGAATTAAACCCACAAACGCCCTGTAAAACTATCAGTCACTTCACTAGGCAGGCTATTCCACTCTCACAGTGATCCCGATTGTCATCCAGCATCTCGTGTCGTGTCTCTTTTCCAAGTTGCCCCATTATCATCTGCAAAGCTGTATTTATAATAACATGGGAATCTCTACTTCACAAATAGTGTGTGACACTATACTGTATGTATTCATGAGAATAATGTTAACATACAGTACACAAGTAAACTGTATTCTGTAACTCTGTTTATATAACCTGTCATTAAAAACAGTTGCTGTTTTGGGTTTTTTTGCTACATTTGTAATGCAATAAAGATAATTTTACTGACAAAAATAATTTATTTCTGAATAAGCCATGAAAATCAGAAGGGTTTCAGTATTTCTAATAAACTCAAAACACATACACCATAATATTATTGTCAAATTATCTTAAAAATTACTGTTCTTTAACAATCTATTTTAAACTCAAACAAGCTAGGACTACAACAGGTAAAGTTACTGTTACTGTAATGGTATTTGAAACACTAAAACAGGATTGTGCATTATTTTTGTATTAGTAAATTACTTATTTCCATTTATAAAGACATTACATAATGATTATAAACTGTTTCTAATATCCATCCATCCATCCATCCATTGTCTCCCGCTTATCCGAGGTCGGGTCGCGGGGGCAGCAGCTTGAGCAGAGATGCCCAGACTTCCCTCTCCCCGGCCACTTCTTCTAGCTCTTCCGGGAGAATCCCAAGGCGTTCCCAGGCCAGTCGAGAGACATAGTCCCTCCAGCGTGTCCTGGGTCTTCCCCGGGGCCTCCTCCCGGTTGGACGTGCCTGGAACACCTCACCAGGGAGGCGTCCAGGAGGCATCCTGATCAGATGCCCGAGCCACCTCATCTGACTCCTCTCGATGCGGAGGAGCAGCGGCTCTACTCTGAGCCCCTCCCGGATGACTGAGCTTCTCACCCTATCTTTAAGGGAAAGCCCAGACACCCTGCGGAGGAAACTCATTTCAGCCGCTTGTATTCGCGATCTCGTTCTTTCGGTCACTACCCATAGCTCATGACCATAGGTGAGGGTAGGAACATAGATCGACTGGTAAATTGAGAGCTTCGCCTTGCGGCTCAGCTCCTTTTTCACCACGACAGACCGATGCAACGCCCGCATTACTGCGGATGCCGCACCGATCCGCCTGTCGATCTCACGCTCCATTCTTCCCTCACTCGTGAACAAGACCCCGAGATACTTGAACTCCTCCACTTGGGGCAGGATCTCGCTACCAACCCTGAGAGGGCACTCCACCCTTTTCCGGTTGAGGACCATGGTCTCGGATTTGGAGGTGCTGATTCTCATCCCAGCCGCTTCACACTCGGCTGCGAACCGGTCCAGAGAGAGCTGAAGATCACGGCCTGATGAAGCAAACAGGACAACATCATCTGCAAAAAGCAGTGACCCAATCCTGAGCCCCCCAAACCGGACCCCCTCAACACCCTGGCTGCGCCTAGAAATTCTGTCCATAAAAGTTATGAACAGAATCGGTGACAAAGGGCAGCCCTGGCGGAGTCCAACTCTCACTGGAAACGGGTTCGACTTACTGCCGGCAATGCGGACCAAGCTCTGGCACTGATCGTACAGGGACTGAACAGCCCTTATCAGGGGGCGCCGGTACCCCATACTCTCGGAGTACCCCCCACAGGATTCCCCGAGGGACACGGTCGAATGCCTTTTCTAAGTCCACAAAACACATGTAGACTGGTTGGGCAAACTCCCATGCACCCTCCAGGACCCTGCTTAGGGTATAGAGCTGGTCCACTGTTCCGCGACCAGGACGAAAACCACACTGTTCCTCCTGAATCCGAGGCTCGACTATCCGACGGACCCTCCTCTCCAGGACCCCTGAATAGACTTTTCCAGGGAGGCTGAGGAGTGTGATCCCTCTGTAGTTGGAACACACCCTCCGATCCCCCTTCTTAAAGAGGGGGACCACCACCCCGGTCTGCCAATCCAGAGGCACTGTCCCTGATGTCCATGCAATGTTGCAGAGGCGTGTCAGCCAAGACAGTCCTACAACATCCAGAGCCTTGAGGAACTCCGGGCGTATCTCATCCACCCCCGGGGCCCCTGCCACCAAGGAGTTTTTTGACCACCACGGTGACCTCAGTCCCAGAGATGGGGGAGCCACCTCTGAGTCCCCAGGCTCTGCTCCTCATTGGAAGGCATGTTAATGGGATTGAGGAGGTCTTCGAAGTATTTCCCCCCACCGACCCACAACGTCCCGAGTCGAGGTCAGCAGCGCACCATCCCCACCATATACAGTGTTGACACTGCACTGCTTCCCCCTTCCTGAGACGCCGGATGGTGGACCAGAATCTCCTCGAAGCCGTCCGAAAGTCATTCTCCATGGCCTCCCCAAACTCCTCCACGCCCGAGTTTTTGCCTCAGCAACCACCAAAGCCGCATTCCGCTTGGCCTGCCGGTACCTATCAGCTGCCTCCGGGGTCCCACAGGACAAAAGGGTCCTGTAGGACTCCTTCTTCAGCTTGACGGCATCCTTCACCGCCGGTGTCCACCAGCGGGTTCGGGGATTGCCGCCACGACAGGCACCGACCACCTTACGGCCACAGCTCCGGTCAGCTGCCTCAACAATAGAGGCACGGAACATGGCCCATTCGGACTCAATGTCCCCCACCTCCCTCGGATGTGGTCGAAGTTCTGCGGAGGTGGGAGTTGAAGCTACTTCTGACAGGGGGCTCTGCCAGACGTTCCCAGCAGACCCTCACAACACGTTTGGGCCTACCACGCCTGACCGGCATCCTCCCCCACCATCGAAGCCAACTCACCACCAGGTGGTGATCAGTTGACAACTCCGCCCCTCTCTTCACCCGAGTGTCCAAGACATGTGGCCGCAAGTCCGACGACACGACCACAAAGTCGATCATCGAACTGAGGCTAGGGTGTCCTGGTGCCAAGTGCACATATGAACACCCCTATGCTTGAACATGGTGTTCGTTATGGACAATCCGTGACGAGCACAGAAGTCCAATAACAAAACACCGCTCGGGTTCAGATCAGGGGGGCCATTCCTCCCAATCACGCCCTTTCCAGGTCTCACTGTCATTGCCCACGTGAGCATTGAAGTCTCCCAGCAGAACGAGGGAGTCCCCAGAAGGTATGCCCTCTAGCACCCCCTCCAGGGACTCCAAAAAGGGGTGGGTACTCCGAACTGCTGTTCGGTGCATACGCACAAACAACAGTTAGGACCCGTCCCCCCAACCCGAAGGCGAAGGGAGGCTACCCTCTCGTCCACCGGGGTAAACCCCAATGTACAGGCTCCAAGTTGGGGGGCAATAAGTATACCCACACCTGCTCGCGCCTCTCACCGGGGGCAACTCCAGAGTGGTAGAGAGTCCAGCCCCTCTCAAGGAGATTGGTTCCAGAGTCCAAGCTGTGCGTCGAGGTGAGCCCGACTATATCTAGCCGGAACCTCTCAACTTCGCGCACTAGCTCAGGCTCCTTCCCCTTCAGAGAGGTGACATTCCACGTCCCAAGAGCCAGTTTCTGTAGCCGAGGATCGGACCGCCAAGGTCCCCGCCTTCGGCCACCACCCAACTCACACTGCACCCGACCTCCTTGGCCCCTCCCATAGGTGGTGTTTCTAATATCAGCTTATTAATGAAATTTTAACTTCACTCTATAGGAAGAACTGAATGAGATGGGATCTGCATGGAACTGTCACCGAATACGATCCTTAAACAACTCACGATCCCCAAATGGTTGTCCATTCATAATACATGCAGCTTCTCAATTACAGTAGTATATCGAGCAACATACTTTCTACAGCAAGTAAGGCCAGAAGAGTTTGAAGGTATGCCTGGAAGACTGGGTATTTAAGGACTATTCATGTGATGAGGATATGTTTAATGTCTGCCTCGAACTCACGACAGAAAACAATCTGGTAATGCCCCATGATGGATATGCAACAGCAGATCTCTATGTTAGACTTGGGCAACTGATTCAGAGTGAACTCAGTTTGACCCCTTCATATAACTAACACAATGGCTTTTGGGCTTTTATACATTGGTTAGTTTCCCTGTTAGTCCTGACTTCTTCCCAAAACAACCTGAAGTATAAATGCAAAGCCAAGGATGTAACATTTGTAACAAAGTCACTCGACACAGACTAACACAGAGGCATGTATAAAATAAAACAAAATATTTATTTTTCTTCACCTGTGGAGCACGTCTTCCCCGTAAACCCCATAGGCATAACACAGTCCAAAAACACAATTCACCAACACAACACTCCTTTCTGGCACCACCACTCCTCCCGTCTAGCTTTGTCCTCCTCTTCCTGACTCTGGCTGCTGAGTGGTGTTTGCTGGCCCCTTTTATAGCCCACCCGGAAGTGCTCCAGGTGTTTGATCACCTGTTTCCGGTTGCACTTCTGGGTGGGGCTGAAGACTTGTCCATCCGGGCTCAGGGACCCATGCAGCGCCCCCTGGCAGCCACCCCAGATCCCAACAGGGCTGTGAGGAACTCCATCTCCCATGGAGCCCTGCGGGAAACTGAGGCACCACCATCAGCCAGGGAGGCTACCACCAAGCAGGTATTGAGGTATTGAGCAGCCCGTGGTTGCTGCCCCAGAACATATGTCGAAGGGGCATCCCGGCCAGGCATGGGACCCGGCTGTCCGCCACACATTATTTGGAATTATTAGTCTATGAATGAGGTATGAGCTAAAAGCCTCAGATGGGCTACCATGTAAAGTCATTGTGGTTAACTTAAAATAAAAAGGTTAGGTAATGAAAAAAATGTATTCTGCTGAGATTTTTATATTTATTTTATGGTCTTGGATTTTGTCATTGAGATATAAGTGATCAAGTTTGTCCCAATGTGAGGTCCTTTTTAAATATTACAGAACTGAACACTTTATGACAAAAATGCACTTAGTGCTGTGTTTCAGACCATACAAAATTACATGAAATAAAAAGATTAATGTAGTTATTTTCATATCCTTGCAATTGCAATAATAGGTATTCCGACTTTTAAGAACTGAGTAAATAGACAATGTTATAAAGTGCACTCCAATGACAAAAAATATTCAAATGGATAACAGGTCTTATCAAACATAAGAAGGTTTACTTTTTCAGTAGTTTCTTCTGCAATGACAAAAGAAGTGGCAAAAACTCTGGTTCTTTTTTTCTCAATACTTTATCCCTATTTACACTAACTTTAAACTGTAGCCAATCCTGACACTTATTAACAGCTTTTCAGAGCATCAGTAATGCAGAAGTCTATAACATATGCAACTTTCAAAACATGGTATAAGAGCATAAATATTTACTTTACAATATAAATTTGAATCAATATTAATTACACTATTTTAACAGTTTAATTACATATCTCCTTAATATTAATATTAAACTCCAAGACAAACCAGAAAAACTGTTTCGTCACCAGCTATAATTATCCTGAAAAAATAACATGGCTGATGTAGCTGAAGGAAAGCTTATTTATTTTTATGCTAAGGATGTACCATTAATTTTAGACACTAGACGATGCCAATTATCCACACATTACTTTCTAAAACTCTGTTCATTTCCCGTCTGAAATCAGGGTAGATATCATGGTGAACCAACAACTCTAAAACATAATCACATGTACAACTGGCCTTCTCTGGAATCCCTCTGTGTGACGTCAACGATGATACTCTTTTCAAAAAACAGGTTAGACCTATCGCAAAATCTAAAGAAAACTTACAACTTCTTCATGTCTGACTCTTGGAAGTGTGTAGTTAAATATCTCCCAATGCTCTTCTCGTGGGCTTTCATGTTGAGTGGAAACTCCAAAGATTTTATAACTTTTCTTCCAGTTGACTGCATATTTTCACATACAGCTGGAAGGTCTCCAAAATGACTGTTTACAGATACTGAGTATGTTTGTCCACTATTCAATTAAATATGCTGGATCTTGAATAAGTGTTTCATGGGCCATTTCTTTGAGGATTTCTTGAAAACTGTTTGTTGTAAGAATTTTTCTACAACTGTAAATGTTCAGGATTTCAAGTAATTCTTCCTGATTAAAACTGCCATATTCTAACAGACCCATTTCCAGGATCACTCGTTCAGATTCTGTGACATATTTTAAAAAATTTCTGGTGAGATCACTAAAAGGTGTTTTCTTTAAGATAACTGAAGCAATCTTAACAGGAAGATACTTTTCCTTCAGCCATAGAATTATTTCTTCATTGTAGCCCATCACATTTTTTCCATCTGGTAGAACAAGCTGGATATGGATTTAAGCCTTCATAAGATTATCGTCACAAAAATATCCAATGAGCTCTTTAAGCACCTGCCACCGGTGGACAACAATGGTTTTCATCTTTTTCTAATAATTGGCACTGCTGTCTGGTGAAACTGCAACTGTGTCTTCCAAAATGTGCCCATCCATGTCAAAGAAATTTCCATTGTAAATTGTCATAATATTTCTGTTATTCAATTTCTCCTCTGTAATACCAGCAGAACTCTGTAGAGTTATGCTGTAATCACCTGTCACCTGGAGTAGAACATAGAAGTGATATCTATCTGTCCTGTCAGGAAATCATCACACAAATCACATCCAAACTTGTGGGAATTTCTTTTAGTGTAATACTGTTTAATGGGTTAGGAGTGAAGGAAGATGTTTTACCCACAGAACTATTCTGCAAAGGATCAGTTGAATTTGATTTGTTATGACTTTCTCTATTACTATCATTTTTTTCTTTGTTGTGAGACAGAATCTAAGGGTTGGTAATTTGGTGTCTTCATACAGATTTCCAACTGTTATGTTTTCATCAAGTGACATTTCCAGATAATTCTTTTAAGTGCACCTCAAAATCTGAGATGATCCCATGATGATTAGTTTCATTTGGAAAAAATAAAACATAATGACTGCTCTGTCATCTTGTTCCTTCTGCTTTCCTTTGACACAGTTATTTATCTGGTACCACCTCCTTTTTTGTTCTCACCTGGAAATAATCTTCTTTGTTAATATCATACATTATGCACCCAAGCTCTGTTTTTCCTGATCTTTACAGAATTTTTTGGCTGCTAATCCAGCTGCTGTCTATAATCTGGATGAAAATATTTTTATTTTTCACTCAGTTTGGATTTTAGGCAGTCAAAATGTTTTGATTTTCAATTATTGGGATAACTGTCCATTCTTTTACTATAACCCATTCCTGCCAATTGATCACCATAAGATGGCAAATAGTTCTTCATGTCTTCATCTGCCATTAGCAGCAGCACATTTGAATCAATCTAAACAAAAAAACATTTTTAATAGTTAATTATTCCTATATAATATCACTATTAAAATTGTATAATCCATTAACATGTAACTGTCAATATATTTTTATGTTGCTTGTTTGTGTATCATTACAAAGCAGTGCAGACAATCCCAGTGACAGAAGGCCACAGTGGCTGCAGATTTTTTGCTACTCATCCATGAGAAGCTCTAGTGTTTATACTCATCTAATAATTACCTCCTTGAAAGCAAAATTTCACTAGAAACATAAACCAATGTGGAACTGCATGACTGGGACTGTCAACAGTAGTTAATAAATATTAGCACTGTAGTTCTATAACAGTACATAAAAGCAAAGAAGAAAAATAAATAAATAAAATTAGGATATTACAAGATGATATAAACAAAACATAACCTGGCACTCTGAAAGCTATTTAACCTAAAAAGTGAGAACTATTACACTTTTAATTTTTGTATTTTAACAAAAGTATTTAAAGTAAATATAAGTTTTTGAAGTACACTGCATTAAAATATGTCTATAATTAAAAACATTCAATTTAGTGTTGTTTTCCATACTAACAACTGGAAAAAAGTGTTACAAGTATATATTTAGCTTTATTTTTTTATAAACTAATGTTCCTTTTAGTTATCTGTTTGCTTTTGTGAAGATGCACTTCCATTTTCTGCAAAGTGTTCTTGATGTGCTAGGGCATTACAGTAATCCCTCCTCCATCGCGGGGGTTGTGTTCCAGAACCCCCCGCAAAAGGTGAAAATCCGCGAAGTAGAAACCATATGTTCATATGGTTCTTTTTATATATTTTAAGCCCTTATAAACTCTCCCACACTATTATAAACATTTCCCGCACAATTATACAGCATAAACCCTTTGTATTCTCTTAGATATTAGGTAAGATTCGTTGAAATTATGTATGTAAACACAGTTTATATACAGTAAAAACTAAATATTATTTTAAAGATATCGAGCGTCTCCGATATCACATATGTTACAGCCATTACGACAGACAGGCCACCAACAATAAATACGTACAATGCAAGAAAAATTGTATACAGTAAAATGTTTGTAGAGTGACACTAAATTATGTACATGTAATAAGTACTGTACGTAGATAATTAATTATGGTTACTCACCAACAATGACACGACAACTTGTCCGATAACGATGAGTTTAATTTTACTGCACAACAAAGGATAGCGTTACAGCTCTTCTAAAGGAGCCTCTTCAGGCGACTGTGTAGCACCGCCGTTGTTCTTCTTCCAGCACTCTTCAATCCAAATCCTTAAAGCAGATTCCATCCAGACTACTGCCGTATCACGTCCACTTGCAACTCGTTTTGCGCCCTGGTTAAAGGACACTGTGGCCGTAGATCTTATATGCTTTTCCTCCTTTTTAAATAAAAAGAATCGTGGACTCATTGATGCCGTAATGGTGTCCTGCAGCGGTGTAGTTGTTCCCTTCCTTCAACATATCCAAAACTTTTACCTTTTCTGCAATCATTTGCATCTTCTGTTGGCGCTTGGACACGGCCTCTGAAGCAATAGCAGGAGCACGTTAATGCTGAATGAGTGAGATGAGACTTCCTGGTTAATGCTGCACTCCGTCGCTGAGCCAATCAGCACACAGGAACTTAACTGTGTGCTCTGATTAGGTAGCTTCTCAGTCACCCGCCAATAGCGTCCCTTGTATAAAATCAACTGGGCAAACCAACTGAGGAAGCATGTACCAGAAGTAAAAAGACCCATTGTCCGCAGAAACCCGCGAAGCAGCGAAAAATCCGCGTTATATATTTAGATATGCTTACATATAAAATCCGCGATAGAGTGAAGCCGCAAAAGTCGAAGCGCGATATAGCGAGGGATTACTGTACTCTGATTTGTTAACTAATTACGGTACATAATGTGTGTAATATAATCTAACATCCATCCATCCATTATCCAACCTGCAATATCCTAACTACAGGGTCATGGGGGTCTGCTGGAGCCAATCCCAGCCAACAGGGGCACAAGGCAGGAAACAAACCCTGGGTAGGGCGCCAGCCCACCGCAGGGCAAGCACACACACACACACACATACCAAGCACACACTAGGGACACACTAGGGACAATTTAGAATCACCAATGCACCTAAAATGCATGTCTTTGGACTGTGGGAGGAAACCCACGCAGACATGGGGAGAACATGCAAACTCCACACAGAGGGAGGACCCGGGAAGCGAACCCAGGTCTCCTTACTGCAAGGCAGCAGTGCTACCACTGCGCCACTGTGCCATCCCATAATCTAACATACACTCGATAAATTAAAAAAAAAACATGTACGTTAAACATGCAGGACTGAAATGTTTATATAATTCAGCCTACCTTTTCCAGCAGCATTTCTCCTAACAAACTTTTAGGAACATTTCTTGACCTCAAGAAACTGATAACGTTATCCATCCTTTTTATATGTTAAAAATGGAGTAATAACATACATTTTGATGGTGAAAGTTATCAGATATATTAAGTACAAAAGTACACTACAAAAAAAATCAATAAATTAATAAAGCCTTTAATGTGCACAATGTTTCTTCAGTCAGTTTAGCATACAATACCAATTACTTTCTTCCTCAAGTTAGTGACCTTAAAATATATTTTAAAACACTCAGTACCTTCTAGAAATTGTTATTCAGCAAGCTGAAATATCCACATGCTGTACTGTACTATATACTCTCTGTCACACAGTCTTTGGTAAACTCTCACTTCTCCCATCATTAAATATTTATGTTAATACATACTGTATTTTAAATCTACATATTTTATAATAATTTATAATCACATTGAGGTCAATAAAGCTGTAAACAAGTGGAATTTTATTAATTTTCAAAATAATGCATGTTTCAGTTGTTTTCTACATTAGTAACAAGAGTTCATTTTGAACATTACAGCTCTTGCTGGCCACATCTGGCAGAACGGTATCATCTTTTCTCTACTTATGCTGACAGGAGTGACTGATGAGGATAATACGTGGATACTTATATCACAATGTACTTTATGTTATTGAATAATCAACAATGGCGAACTATATGCATTTGATATAATTCTACATAGATAATGTGTCGTACTTTGCCATTTTATAATGGATGGATGCCCAAGCACTTGCTGTAAAGCAATAGCAAGTCCAATAGCTAGGTACAAATACAAAATGATACAAATCCCTAAACCCCTACATCCATTGATTTCATAAATTATTGCATTGTGCTTAATCATATTTAAATGAGTTTTCATTAAATCATTAAAATAAAATTTGAAAAAATTCAGTTTAGAAAAAAAGAAATGGACTTCAATAAGAGTACTTACTAGTGTTAATAATACAGCATGGAAGGTCCACTCTAGCTCAAATCTTGTGATACTATTTTGTCTAATGAAATTTCGAATGTAAGTCATAAATTTGAGATAGATATTTAGTTCCATCCATCCATTATCCAACCCGCTGTATCCTAACTACAGGGTCACGGGGGTCTGCTGGAGCCAATTCCAGCCAACAGAGGGCGCAAGGCAGGAAACAAACCCCAGGCAGGGTGCCAGCCCACCGCAGGGAGAGATATTTAGTTGTACTTATTAAATAAAAAATTGAAATTATGAAATAATTAGTCATAATTATGAGATAGTCATAATAATGAGCTATTACATAGAAATTACTGGATACTAAGTCATAATAATGAGAAAGTAAGACATAATAATGAGATGCTAGGTCAGAATTACAACAACAACAACAACATTTATTTATATAGCACATTTAAAAAGATTATGAGATATAAGTCATAATTATGAGATAATGAAGAGATACTAAGTCGTAATTTTTAGATACTTTTTTTTTATTTTTACTTTGTTGGCGGAAATGGGCTTCCTGCTAATTCAGCGAATTTAAAGTTGTACTACAGGGTCACGGGGGTCTGCTGGAGCCAATTCCAGCCAACACAGGGCGCAAGGCAGGAAACAAACCCTGGGCAGAGTGCCAGCCCACTGCAGGGAGAGATATTTAGTTGAACTTATTAAATAAAAAATTGAAATTATGAAATAATTAGTCATAATTATGAGATAGTCATAATAATGAGCTATTACATAGAAATTACTGGATACTAAGTCATAATAATGAGAAAGTAAGACATAATAATGAGATGTTAGGTCAGAATTACAACAACAACAACAACATTTATTTATATAGCACATTTAAAAAGATTATGAGATATAAGTCATAATTATGAAATAATAAAGAGATACTAAGTCATAATTTTTAGATACTTTTTTTTTTACTTTGTTGGCGGAAATGGGCTTCCTGCTAATTCAGCGATTTTAAAGTTGTACTATTAGCTAGTGTCACACACGTGTGCATGGGAAGCAGCTAGAAAGACCAAAAGAAGGTAATTCCATGCCAGGGCAGAGGGTGGCAGGGTGCACTAACCCGTTCTCTTTTATCCCTGCAGACCAAACACAGGAAATTCTGCCTGAAACCTTTGACATCACTTATGGTTCTGGGCCCGATTATATCACTTCTGGTTCCATGCCCGATGATGTTACTTTCCCTGCCTTGCCTTAAAACCCAGCCAACTTCCTTCTCTGATTCAGTTCTGATGTGGACTCAAACTGTACAACACTGTACCATAAATCTTCACTATTTGCAGCCTTTATTCAAGTATATGGGTGGCTGCCCCAAACCTTTTTGACATGTCAAGGTGTATCATTTCACACTAGCTAGCATCTTCAAAGTAGGCTTCATCTTACTAAACTGATTTTAATCCCCCTCAAAGAGTCTCTGCACATGCAGCGGATGTTTGCTTAAACTAAGCACGACGACACATCAAAAGACACTCCCCAAAACGTTTGTGACCCTTTCCTATTGATTGTATGATCTGTGCAATCATACAAAACTTAGACAACACGGAACCCATAATTTCAGAACCTATGTCCTAGAACTGTCGCAGTTAAAGTTAAAGTCAATAATATTTTGCCAAAGTTTGCAAATGTGGGCTTCCAACATGTTGTTGTAGAAACCCCATAGGAAAAGATTTAGGTAAGTAATAAGATAGATCTAATCATATAGTAACACCCAGAACCAGTCAGGAAGGAACAACACCAGTACATGTTTCTGGAGTTTGATCCTGATGAGCTTTTATTTATTTATTACCAACTAATCTCCCACTGCTCTAGCCATGGGAGACGCCTTAACTTTCTACTCGCAATTTGACTTGTTTGATTCTTTTATGCTATACATCGTCAGCATCAGTGTTACAGCCCTGAAGCACATTGCTCTTTGATCCTTGTTCCCCTCTACTAAATTGTTCACTCTGCACTGTTACCTCACACCGTGCTGCTCCTTCTTGGCCCCACATGTGTCACTATTACTGATGTGCAGCAAATGAACAAACTAGTTCTTTTCTACTTGTCTTGGTCTCTAAAAGAACATACTGGTTCACTGACATTAAAGAACTAATCTTTTCGAGGCATATGCAGTGCCTACTAAGTTTTATATCGTATTCCGCAACAGTCTGGAGCTATCATCGTAACTTCACCCTAACTGTAACCCTAATGGCCGCTGTCTTTGGGAAATAGCCTAACAATAAAGTGTTTTGGTAAAATGGTCATTACAACAACTAGCCAATGACTGACTTGGTAGATGACACCAAGCACCTCCCATTGATCGGTTCACTCTGACTGAGTGACTATGACCATCTCAGTACATGGACTGATTGAATGAACCAGCATGCCCCCTACTGATCTGGAGAACCATTGCAAGTTTGTTTATGAAATGCAGACAAGAGACACGCAGTACAGTACATGAGCTAGTTCACTGAAAGAATCATTTAACATACTGAATGAAGGAACAAACTGCTGAACAAGTTCACAGAAAGAACCAGTTTGTGTACTGAAATGAGGAATGAACTGCAGACAATTGACTAGCAGTACCGTACACTGAAGTAGTTCACAGAAAGAATTAGTTTGTGTACTGAACTGCAGACAAGAGACTTGCACTACATTGAATCGCATTTCAGTTCACTGATGATATATATATGCATGGCAGATTGCATCAGAAAGGAGGGGATATAAAGGAAGGAAATTGCAGGAGTTTAATCCAAAATTGAATATAATTTTAGTCATATTTCAATGTTCTCACCGTTTTATCTTGATATGTGCACTATTCAAATGTTCTACTTGTACAATTTTTTTTAAAATTTATTATTGAAATTTTATTTATTGCCAAAATCCAACAAAGAGGATTATTGTTTATTATTGTAGCTGTGTTTTCCCAAAGTTTCCAAAATTCTACAGCTCTAACTCAAAAAATGGGATTCAGCAAAGAC
This sequence comes from Erpetoichthys calabaricus, assembly GCF_900747795.2. NCBI lineage: Eukaryota > Metazoa > Chordata > Cladistia > Polypteriformes > Polypteridae > Erpetoichthys > Erpetoichthys calabaricus. The sequence goes on from NC_041399.2 coordinate 121,704,171, forward strand.
CTGACACGCAGAAATGATTCCACAGACAAAATATCTTCATTTTTAAAAGTTTAGTTAAGTTTCAAAGTAAAACAGTTCACACAAAAAAGAAAATTAAAATAGCAAAAAAAAAGGGAAAAATTATAGTAAGAAAAATTTAGTTCTAAGCTTAATCTTGTTACATCTTAAATCGTTACTAGTCACTTATAATTTCTGAACCATTTCAAAACGTTTCTGAACCATTTCAAAGCGTTTCTGAACCATTTCAAAGCGTTTCTGAACCATTTCAAAGCGGCCAAAAAACTGTATGCTTATCCCATTTCTAAGTTGAAAATGGGTCTTTCAAGTCCCTGTTTACTGGGACCTGTTCTAAACACAACTAGAGCTTATTATCACACTGTTTCTCAGTTATAGCACGAAGGTTCTATCTCTTACTAACTTATAGGGGGAAAAGACTATACTATTGACTATGACTATGGAAGAAATTATATTCTATTCAAATAAAGCAAACATTAATATGAGTTTAACTCAAAACTTTAACTTTCTAAGATTGGCTCTTACAATTATTATTATTACTTATTTTGTTGCTTGCTTTTTATATTGTTTGATGATTAAAGTTGTTATAGAGTTAAGATACTATTCTAGATTTTAAAATAGAATATAGCTTGTTGTTTTTGAAGTGAACAAATCAGTGAATCAAAGATTCAAATCATTTTGGTGAATAGAATGAAATTAATCGAATCACTAAAAAGAACTTCTAGTTGCTACTGCACACTGTGTTCTCCTTCTCTCTGTCTCCAGCACCGACAAAATGAGCACACCTTCCAGGACTTTCCACCCTTTCTTCTGGGACCTCCTCCTCCAGCTGAGGTGTTAAATTAGCATGTCACAATGCACCTTCTGTGAGCACAGTGCTCAGTAGTTGTCCAGCCCCATGGCCCTCTAAGTCTCTGACCGGATCATTACAATATTACTTAAATAGGCATATAAAAATATTCTAATATTTCCATTTTGTATGCTCCATTTTTATTTGTTGATCCTTAAGTTTGCTCAAATGAACCATCTTGGAACATTTTAGAGAGGTAATTAAAGAGTTCCTTTTTTTTATTTGACAGTCTGCTGCATGGTTGATAGTTAGGCAGCTGGTACATTTCGTTGTTGGCAATCAGTAATATGAGTCTGTAGTCATCAAAACAATATTTGTTTGAAATGTATTTGCTGGTTTCTTTTTCCGTAAATTGTTTCCTTCATGTCAGCAGTCAAACACAATTTGGAAAAATTCATTAATCAACAACATGTTAAGACAACAATATTAATATAATCTTCAAAAAGAATTTAAAATTATCACATCTATTTCATATGGTTTTGCTATCAGATAACTGTATAAAAGATCACATTTTTTTGTAGTGTAATTTTACACTATGGTATTCAGAAAAAAAAAAACTTGAAGTAAGACAAAAGCCCATTTCTGTGTGGTTTTTGCAAACAGATTTGTTTTTCAGCATCAGCATTAAAAATGTAACATTATAGACAACATAAGTTACATAAATAGATTACTTTAAGACTGATTCTGAAAAAGCTGTAAGCACTACAACTTTGAATCACCTAAAATTTAAGTTCAATATTACTTTAGTAAAACTTTGTTTTTTTTTAATGAATTAGATCATAAAACTTGCAAATTTGAAGGAGCAGGAGCAGGAGTTAGGCATGGACATAGTATAGAATATTTTCCTTGTCTTTATTGGCATTGTGCAAGGGAATAGAAGAGTTTCACATAAGTATGAAGTATAGAGACAGTGCCCACTGACTGAAAAACTAAAACATTTTGATGTTTTATGTTGCTACCCAACTGATTTGCTACATGGCCTGTTTGAAGGTATTATTAGCACTGTACCCATCCATCCATCCATCCATTTTCCAACCTGCTGAATCCGAACACAGGGTCACGGGGGTCTGCTGGAGCCAATCCCAGCCAACACAGGGCACAAGGCAGGAACCAATCCCGGGCAGGGTGCCAACCCACCACAGTAGCACTGTACCTAAAAGCCTTAATCAAAGAGAAATATTTCACACTCGATGAACTACAATAAATTAAAGATTTCCCATATAGATGATCAGATAAAACACATGCACCACAACCAGTTTAATTCCAAAGCATAATTTTCTAGAGCACTACCCATTGCTAATAAAGGCATTTGGTCCATTTGTATCTTGTGGATTTGTCACTACAAAGCTAAACATAGCTTTTTTAATCATGTGATCAGGCATACCCACAGCTTTCAAAATATTCTTTTGTCTCTTGCAGTGAAGCATCAGTTAATGGTTGCATACCATCTGCATGGTAGTAAAATTGTTTAACCATCTCTACAGGTAACAAAACGGTCAACAGTGGAGTTGACTGTGCTGAGGACCTTAAGAAAGCACTAACAACAAAATTACCTTGTGAGAAATTTATCCAAATGTCAAACACAGTGTGTTACAGTTGCACCAGTTACTCCACTTGGCATATGGTTCAGAAAGTGGTTTACCATATTTTGTGGAGATGATTTAGATAGTTGTTGTAAATGGGAAAGTTGGCTTCATTGTGAAATGTTTAACTGCATGGTACTGTATATTGAATATCTTCATAGCTAAGACCTTGAAAACATAAGAAGTGTTAAAGTTATAGACCTAATGGCAGCATACATGATTGCAGAAAGGCATATTTATTTTCAATAGAGGTTGAGGTAGTCATTACACCTTTGTAATTTATTTGACAAACCGTAACATAAATAGCAACATCCTTACCTTATATGAGGTTATGGTTTCATGAAGAAAATAAAGAGGATTTTTACATTAATATATTTGCCCCAAACTTGAGCACAAATAATTATTTTCCCTTCCTACTGGAAGGCTTCTTCAAACAGGGTGAAATTTTCTTCAATGTACAACTCCTCTGATGTGCTTTAACTTCCATTTTGCTTTGTAATATATCTACTTTCTATTTCTTTAATATTTTCACAGTTCAAAAATGTGATAATGTTGAATCCATAATTAGGCATTAGGCAATATTAGTGTCCTGCTTCACCCGATGCCTGGGATGGCTTTTTGAATCCAACCTATTCTGATTCTCACTGCAAGAAGTGATGACTCCATTAATATGGAGATGCAAAAAAAGTATCTGAGTAGTAGTTGTAACTCAGATGGTGAGATGTTGTCATACAGTATCTGTGGCTCTTTTGTGAAATCACAACATTACTTTAAGCCCCTGGGATGTCTTAATATTTGCAGTTTTACTTTAATTACATTACGCTTCAACATTAAGAAATTGAAAAAAGGCTGTCTTCTTCCCCTGTCATTTGCCATATAATGTTAAACATTTGTTTCTAACTATAAACAGATATATAGAATATATATTGCAGTAGAATCTGTAGACGTCTGATTTTGGACAAAAACATGTTGCCATAAACTTAAGACTTATGTAGTGTGTACTTTGTTGTTTAAAAATATCACAGTGTAATGTGAAAAGTGATTTCTTTCTGCATGCTTGTTAATAGAACAAACGTGATTAGAAGTCCAAGTTGAAAGGTTATATTTAAGGTAATTATCAGTGTTTATTTTCTTCTCTGATAATGAATGTTTAAGAGATGTGACTGGATGTATTCTGCTGTAACTCAAACTGAAGGGATATGGTTTCTGGATGCTCCAGTTTCTCATCCAGCCATGCTTAGGATGATTCTTCAGGACCATGATATTTGCAAACTGTATTTGCCTGGAACTCTGAGTGAGCTTAGGTCTATTGTCAGAGTGACATTTGCACTTGATGGAAACTATACTTTGCATTATAAGAATGCTGATTTTGGAGAGGAATATTTGCTCTTACTTCAACAACTGATATCAAAGATTAGGACACAATTAAGGTGGTGCACATTGTTGAACCTTCCCCACTTAATATGACCTTTACTGGTGTGGACAGTTCCATTGAAAGTGCAACAGAGACCTCCATCCATAGCTCAGCATCCTTGGTTCATACTTCAGTGAAATTTATCCATCCAATCCTTCCAGACATTCTTGAGAAACTGGATGAAAACATCTTTCAGTATGTTGCCTACCCAACAAGCGTATAGTTTTCTAATGTTGCTGAGACGTTGATTAAGAATCAGTCTTGCCTTACAGACCCGGAATTACATAATGGATGCTATGGATGGCAAAAAGAACTAAAATATAAAATGGACAACTATAGATCAAAACTGAGATGCCTAGAAACCCTGAACTTGCTGTGAACTCTGTCAAAATAAAGCAGGCTCATGAGAAATCACCTGCAAGGAATATCACAAACTCAAGAAAAGCAGAGAAACCAACGGAAACATGGAACATGAAAGAATTGTGCTGCTTAATGAAGTAAAGAAGAGGAACAACTGTCAGATCATCAGCGAAAAAATGGCAAACACATTTTCCATTTGCAGTCAGGAAGTTGTCAATCAAGCACCACCAGTCAAAGTTCTTAAAAGCTCTTTTTGATTCTGCTCAGGTAAATATTTTTTCATAAAATGATTCATAGTATCTGTTATATTAGAAACAATTTTCTACATTAACATTTCTAGATTAATAAATAATGCCTCTTTTATGCAGATAAATTAAGAATTCAGAAGGATTACCACTGTTAACCTGGAGGCAACATTAACTGTAAAACTGGACCAAGAAAATAATGTCCTTGGTGTGTTCAAGACGAGGGGCTGAAAAAGTGAATATTCAGCATATAAGGAACATTCTGAAAGAGGTATAAATAAATGTAACATAGTTAATATCAAATAGAAAATCCACTTTTTTGTAGAGGGCGATTTTTTGTTAGTTGGTCAAGATTTATACATTTTTCCAGGCTATCAGTGGTGCTATGCTAGGTCAGTGTCACCAGAAGTAAATATTGGACTTAAATTTGATGGGTGGCCAGTAATACAATTTCAAGTACATATTAATATTGCTTAGTGTTTGATGGATGTATTAAAAGGCAACTCTGTGCATAGCCCTCTGACTAAGAAAGAAATAATAATTACAACCAAAACTATAAATACTCAAGCAGGAAACAAAATAATTGTGAGTGGACTCAGGAAACATGATAGCCAGAGTAAATTTAGTAACAAAGTTAGATTTAAAAGCCTTCTTGAAATTAAATTTGCTCTTTAAATGTTTTTTGTATTTGTATTTTTTTACCTGGAGCTTTATAATGCATAATTGAAATGCTAGCAAGGTAATCAATTTATAACAGCTTACAACAGCTTTCTTTAAAATGATCAATTTATTATTTCATTTTAATTAATAGGGTAAAAATATAGAGAGGATTTCATGCCACCTTGAAATACAAATGCAAAAAAGCAATGCGAAAGGATTACATTTCATACAATTTAATGATGATATTGTGGCACACCACACCAAAATGCAATAGGCACCTTTGACTCATTTTTTCCAAAAAGTGATTTTGATTTCCTGGTAGCACAATTTCTGGATGTTCTTTTCAGAAAATAGAGCCACTTTTGCTTTTCTGCATAGTGGTTGAATAAGATTGAAAACAATGAAATGACAGTTTTGCTTTTTACTAAGGCACATTCTCTTCACATCACACAATGAAAAACAATGACTGATATATACGCAGTACATTTCTACATGGCACTGTTTCTGCGTGCTGCTCACTGAAAAACAATACGTCATGGTGATTTTTTTTACCCTCAACCCCAAACTGTGTTTGCATTTCAAGGTGGCATGAAATTCTCTCCATATAGGAATCAGTAACTGGTGTATTCCAGTCATAACCCTCATCCTTCAGTCTTTTTCCCAGTGAGCAGTAGTAATTATTAAAAACTCATCCTTGGGAGCAGTTTGATCATTTTTCTTCCTTCACAGGATGATTCTGTGCAAATGAGAGAGACTGATATGTGCTACATAGTGGTGTATCTTGGAGAAAAGGAAAAAGATCTCGTTAAAGAACACTTGGTATGCAAATCAAAGACTTAAGTTTAGACACACTGTACTTTGTATTACTATGATTTTCAAATACAATTAGTTAAAACACTGACATTGATTCTGACCTGCTTAGGATGATGGAGATGTTACCTATGAAGTGATGAAAACTCTCATAATAAGAGGTGCCACAACATCTGATCCAGCCTGCGCAAGGATCTTAACTGGGGGAACAGAAGTCCTGGAAGGCCTAGACATACCAGAGCCTGTGCCTTAATATGGGACTGATATATACAGTCAACCTCAGCTACCCAAGGGAATTGAAAAATATTTTTGATGTGTTTCAAAAAATATTTCTTGACCTGGATGGCCTGAAAGTGACATCTCTAAAAATTATACTGCTGCACTAAAATTGTGAAAAATTAAGCGGGTGTCATCAAATTCAGTAAAACATGATGCCTTGCCTGCGGTGGGTTGGCACCCTGCCTGGGATTGGTTCCTGCCTTGTGCCCTGTGTTGGCTGGGATTGGCTCCAGCAGACCCCCTTGACCCTGTGTTCGGATTCGGCGGGTTGTAAAATGGATGGATGGATGATGCCCTGTTATACAAAATTTAGTTGTGCATACACATACAGCAGCAGCAGCATTGTTGACAGTTGGCAGTTTATTAGGTGCACCTACCTAAAACTAATGCAGTTTAAAACAATAGCCGTGAAGTATGTTTTTGTGACAATTTTACAGGACTGTTGGTTCAACTTTATCATCATTTTGAGGGCTGTAGTTTGCGATGTTCAACTGTATTGTGCGCTATCAAGGTTTTTAATTTTTACTCTTTCCTCACTAATAATAAATAGGTTGGACTAATCAAAAGTCTGCCAGTATTAGACATATATAAATGAAAGACTTGGCCCTGTGTGAAAAAGTAATTGCCCCCTGAACCTAATAACTGGTTGGGCCACCCTTAGCAGCATTAACTGCAATCAAGCGTTTGCGATAACTTGCAATGAGTCTTTTACAGTGCTCTGGAGGAATTTTGGCCCACTCATCTTTGCAAAATTGTTGTAATTCAGCTTTATTTGAGGGTTTTTCTAGCATGAACCGCCCTTTCAAGGTCATGCCATAGCATCTCAATTGGATTCAGGTCAGGACTTGACTAGACCACTCCAAAGTCTTCATTTTGTTTTTCTTCAGCCATTCAGAGGTGGATTTGCTGGTGTGTTTTGGGTCATTGTCCTGTTGCAGCACCCAAGATCGCTTCAGCTTGAGTTGACAAACAGATGGCCGGACATTCTCCTTCAGGATTTTTTGGTAGACAGTAGGAATTCATGGTTCCATCTATCACAGCAAGCCTTCAGGTCCTGAAGCAGCAAAACAACCCCAGACCATCACACTACCACCACCATATTTTACTGTTGGTATGATGTTCTTTTTCTGAAATGCTGTGTTCCTTTTACGCCAGATGTAACGGGACATTTGCCTTCCAAAAAGTTCAACTTTTGACTCATCAGTCCACAAGGTATTTTCCCAAAAGTCTTGGCAATCATTGAGATGTTTCTTAGCAAAATTGAGACGAGCCCTAATGTTCTTTTGCTTAACAGTGGTTTGCGTCTTGGAAATCTGCCATGCAGGCCGTTTTTGCCCAGTCTCTTTTCTTATGGTGGAGTCGTGAACACTGACCTTAATTGAGGCAAGTGAGGCCTGCAGTTCTTTAGACGTTGTCCTGGGGTCTTTTGTGACCTCTCGGATGAGTCGTCTCTGCGCTCTTGGGGTAATTTTGGTCGGCCGGCCACTCCTGGGAAGGTTCACCACTGTTCCATGTTTTTGCCATTTGTGGATAATGGCTCTCACTGTGGTTCGCTGGAGTCCCCAAAGCTTTAGAAATGGCTTTATAACCTTTACCAGACTGATAGATCTCAATTACTTCTGTTCTCATTTGTTCCCTGAATTTCTTTGGATCTTGGCATGATGTCTAGCTTTTCAGGTGCTTTTGGTCTACTTCTCTGTGTCAGGCAGCTCTATTTAAGTGATTTCTTGATTGAAACAGGTGTGGCAGTAATCAGGCCTGGGGGGGGCTACGGAAATTGAACTCAGGTGTGATACACCACAGTTAGGTTATTTTTTAACAAGGGGGCAATTACTTTTTCACCCAGGGCCATGTAGGTTTGGATTTTTTTTTCCCTAAATAATAAAAACCATCATTTAAAAACTGCATTTTGTGTTTACTTGTGTTATATTTGACTAATGGTTAAATGTGTTTGATGATCAGAAACATTTTGTGTGACAAACATGCAAAAGAATAAGAAATCAGGAAGGGGGCAAATAGTTTTTCACACCACTGTATGTGTGTTTGTGTGTGTGTGTTTGTGTGTGGAGCAGTCCACTCTTCTCATGCTTATGCAAGTGTGACTTGCAATTGGTGAGATGGTGCATGCATGAATTTTACATTTTTTTCAGCACTTACATGCACCTCACTACGAGCTACTGTACATTTGCCTTAGACAGGTTCCAGCCTGTCCTGCTCAATTTGTGCCTCAGCTGCACTCGACTACAAGTTCAAGGCAGTGGTAGTGCTGCTGCTTTGCAGTAAGGAGACTGTGGAAAATTGTGGGTTCGCTTCCCAGTTCCTCCCTGTGTGGATAGCGCTTTGAGTACTGAGAAAAGCACTATATAAATGTAATGAATTATTATTATTATTATTATCTTGGACAAGATACAACCTGTCCCGGCCTACTTAGCTGACACCTCTGGAAATTCACCAATACTGTATAGTAAAACTGCTAGGGAGTCTTCTGGTTGTTTTCTGCCCCAGAGACCACACACAACTAGTAATGTGATGAAGGTAGAATTTATTGTGAGACTGCTAAAAAAAACTGCATTAGTTTTAGATAGGTGGACCTACTAATCTGGCTATTGAGTATGTTATTCAAATCTATTTCTGATATTTTCCGTGTTCTTTTTTGGAAGTAAAATAAATATGTACTTACAAGGTAACTTGGAAAACATGCTTCTATATTCCTCAGGGAGAATACATGTAGCCATTTGATATGTTTTTGCCAACACCAGCAAAACTAAATGTATGTTTTACTTTTCACAAAGAATATAGTGTTGTTTTTCCTGCTATATTTTATACCTTGCAGAGTGAGGCATGGATTTAGTTCATAGAATTGATCCTCCAAAATCCACATTGATAATTTTAATGTATTGGGTTTGTATTTTCTTGCTTAAGGGAAACGTCCTGGAAAGAGCCTGCAAATATTTGAATTAGTGTGTTCACGTTTGAGCTCCAGAATGCACTGTTAGTTTTGGTTAAAGCATAAGTTCACAGTGGTTTCAGAATAAACAATTTGATCATAAAACTCTCATTTCCATGTGTTATTTATTCTGACAGAAGTGAAATAAATGACTAATACTAAAAAAATCAAAGTAAAAATTGCATGGACATCTTTGAATAGAATATAAGAAAAAACGAAGTTAAAATAGCTTTCATTAAGTAATTTCATCAAAACATTAGAATTAAAATTAAGTTGGGTCAACTGAATAAAGCTTTTAGAGGTCAAATCAAATCATGTTGGTTGTACTAAACAAATTGTGTTAGTCTAACTATAAAACTCTCAGGGAATTTAGTCAATAATGGCTGGGTTGGAATTACTTAAAAATGCATGCAAATTATTACCTTATTTTTTAAAGTTGTACCAGTTTATTTTTTTCAGAGTGTTGAATCACATTGTGGTACATTGAAATACTGTATAACTCAAAGTTCTACAGTTGCATTAAGTACAGTATAACTCGAAATACTATACATGCATTAAGGTAAAAACCATGTGGCAACATATGAATAGTAATCTCCTAAAAGAGCTTTAATTAATAGATCAAATTCTAACTGATACACAAGCTGCAGGATCATATCTCACATTTAGTGTTTATTAGCCTTGTAATGCAATATGATTCATTCAGCTATAGCTGAAAGCCCTGTTGATATTTCAAGGTAAAAACACTGCCTAAATATATAAATAGTTGTTTCCTAACAGAACTTTACTATTTAGATCAATATATAAGTGACTCACAAGCTGTAGAACTAAATTTCAAATTTAGTTTTTTTTCAACATTGAAACATATCATGTTACATTTAAGTACTTTATAACTCAAAGTAATATAATTGCATTAAAGTGAAAGCACTTCTGCAACATAATACTATTTTCTGAGTGGTAGCAGTGCTGCCTCGCATTATGGAGACCAGGGTTCACGTCCCAGGTTCTTCCTGTATAGAGTTTACATGTTCTCCCTGTGTGTGGGTTTCCACCAGGTGCTCTGGTTTCCTCCCACAGTCCAAAGACATGCAGGCTAGGTGAATAATCAATCCTAAATTGATATGTATATATTTGGGGTTGATATGTGTGTGTGTGTTTGTCCTGCAATGGACTGTCGCCTTATCCTAAGGCCTTTAGGATTAAGCAGGTTAGAAAAGACTTACTGACTTTACTGTTTAGATAATCTTCTATGTGAATATCAAGCTGCAGAACTAAATTTCAAATGTGTTTTTTTTCAGGTTTGAAACACATTGTGTTACCTTGAAGTACTGTACAATTCAAAGTTATATTGCTGAATTAAGGTGAAAACACTGCTGCAACATATCAATAGTCCTTTCTTAGTAGCACCAAGTCTGAGAATTCCTCAAAGAAAGACACATTCCATTTAGGAGGTCTATACATGGACTAGAAACTGAGAAACTCCATGAATAACAACGGCAAGATACTCAAAGGACTTGAATTTGCCAAAGCCGACATCTTTACACTTTAACCGGCTCGAGTAAATGTTTGCTAAACCGCCGCCTTTCTTACCTTGGCAATCCGCATGAGCAAAGCTGTAATTCAGAGGCTCAGATTCGATTAAAACACCCACACCATCAGGGCTAAGCCACATTTCACTTAGTGCAATAAAATAAATTTTCCTATCACTAATAAGATTGTTGATGGAAAACATCTTGTTGGTTAATGCTCTAACATTTAATAAAGCCATATTTAATGTTTCGGAAGAGCCGAACTGTATTGTATGTGCGTTATGGGTATTTGAGATAGAAATTAAGTTATTTTTATTAGCGCCACTCTGTGCATATTTTTTATTTAATCTATAATCTGTTTTTATAGTTTTAATATATTGTTTATCAAGAGGTGTAATTGTAATTAAGTTATTCGTATTTATGCCGCACTGCCTAGTTTTTTTACATGCATTGAGGTTAGTTATTACAGTATTAATGCAGTGCACTTTGGAGGAAGATTTTGTTACCGAATTATCACGTCCTAGCAAAGCATTATGGAAAGGGTTAGGAGTAAAAATGGAGAGTCAAGAGAGACGAATTACCTTAGCGATGTTTTTGGAGAGGACCCGGGCGCCAAATCTATTTGGATGCAGACCATCCCGCTTGAAGAAACGTGGCTCTCCCAGAAGAGGTCCCAGTTGTCTACGAACCCGATGTTTTGACTCTGGCAGAAGCCTTTCAGCCAGATGTTTAACGCCAGCAGACGATTGTAATACTCGTTCGATCTTCTAATGAGATGTAGGGGACCCGAGATGAAGATTCTTGCAGCCGGGATCCTCTCCTTTGTGGCTTTAATTAGTGCTGAGAAGTCCACCTTGAGAATCTCCGACTGTCGGTGTCTCACGTCGTTTACCCCGGTGTGTATCACAACGAATCCCACTGCCCTGTTCTTGTGCCTCTCGAAGACTGTCGGCGCTCATCTCATAACATAACATGACATGAGCACCGGGAAAACAAGAGACAAAAGTTTTCTGATTAGGGCAAGAGATATTTAGGTTTTGTACGATTGAATCTCCAATCACAAATACATCACCCGGGGTAGAAGGCAAACTGGGGGCGCGGAGAGGGTTGAAACGGTTCTGGGTGGAGATGCTTGCCTGTGTCGATGGAGGTGTTCTAGCCTTTAACCCCCGCCTGCATAGCCGAAACAGGCCTAATTCATCATCGTTGCTCCGACGACAAGGCACGGGGGTAAAGCTCACGTGGTCTTGAAAGTGAGAGGCACAGCGTGGAGTTGATGTTACTGAACCATGATTTGCTGTGACAATTTCAAATGTCGGGGAGGATTTTTCCAGCAGACGAGCCTTCAAATCCCTCAGGTGCCTCTGTCTGGACAGGAGTTTCAGGATCTGGATGTTGGGAGCGTGGAGTTCTTTGACGACACAGTTCATCTCACTGTCGGCCATTGTCTGCTTCTGCTTCCGCTTTGTGCCCTAGGAAAGAATGAGAGAGAGAGAAGTTAGTGAGCAAAAAAAAAAGTGCATATGCCCCGCAAGTTGGGTGTGCGATGGATGAGAAAGATTTCTGGAGTGAGTTGGATGAAATGATGGACAGTGTACCCAAGGGACAGAAAGTGGTGACTGGAGTGGATTTCAATGGACATGTTGCTGAAGGGAACAGAGGAGACGAGGAGGTGATGGGTGGGTATGGTGTCAAGGAGAGGCATGAAGAAGGTCAGATGATAGTGGATTTTGTGAAAAGGATGGGCATGGCTGTGGTGAATACATATTTTAAGAAGAGGTAAGAACATAGGGTGACATACAAGAGTGGAGGAAGATGCACACAGGTAGATTATATCCTATGCAGCAGAGTCAACCTGAAGGAGATTAAAGACTGCAAAGTGGTGGCAGGGGAAAGTGTGGTTAGACAGCATAGGATGGTAGTCTGTAGGATGACGTTGGAGATCAAGAAGAGGAGGAGAGTGAGGGCAGAACCAAGGATCAAATGGTGGAAGTTGGAAAAGGAAGACTGTAAGGTTAAGTTTAGGGAGGAGGTAAGACAGACAATGGGTGGCAGTGAAGAGTTACCAGAGAGCTGGGCAACTACAGCAGAAATAGTAAGGGTGACAGCTAGAAGGGTGTAACATCTGGACAGAGGAAGGAGGAAAAAGAAACCTGGTGGTGGAATGGGAAAGTACAGGGCAGTATACAGAGGAAGAGGATGGCGAAGAAGAAATAGGATAGTCAGAGAGATGCAGAAAGTAGACAAGAGTACAAGGGGATAAGATGCAAGGTAAAGAGAGAGGTGGCAAAGGTTAAAGAAAAAGCATATGATGAGTTGTATGAGAGGTTGGAAACTAAGGAGGAAGAAAAGGACCTGTATTGATTGGCTAGACAGAGGGACCGAGCTGGGAAAGATGTGCAGCAGGTTAGGATCATAAAGGATAAAGATGGAAACATACTCACAAGCAAGGAGGGTGTGTTGAGAAGATAGAAAGACTACTTTGAGAGGCTGATGAATGAAGAGAAAGAAAGAATGTTGGATGATGTGAAGATAGTGAATCAGGAAGTGCAACAGATTAGCAAGGAGGAAGTAAGTACTGCTATGAAGAGGATGAAGAATGGAAAGGCAGTTGTTCCAGATGACATACCTATGGAAGCATGGAGGTGTTTAGGAGAGATGGCAGTGGAGTTTTTAACCAGATTGTTTAATGGAATCTTGGAAAATGAAAGGATGCCTGAGGAGTGGAGAAGTGTACTGGTTCTGATTTTGAAGAATAAGGGAGATGTGCAGAGCTGTAGTAACTACAGGGGGATAAAATTGATGAGCCACAGCATGAATTTATGGGAAAGAGTAGTGGAAGCTAGGTTAAGAAGAGAGGTGATGATTAGTGAGCAGCCTTATGGTTTCATGACAAGAAAGAGCACCACATCCACAATGTTTGCTCTGAGGGTGTTGATGGAGAAGTATAGGGAAGGCCAGAAGGAGTTGCATTGTGTCTTTGTGGACCTGGAGAAAGCATATGACAGGGTGCCTTGAGAGGAGTTGTGGTATTGTATGCGTAAATGGAGAAAAACTAAACTGATTATCCACTATGAGATATTGAAGGCTAAAATAACAGAATACAACAACATAGTCCATCTTGAGAGGTGGTGTTATTTCTCTAGAATTATAAATAACAATGCTAGTAATCCCAGTCTTATTCTCTACAATTGATCATCTGCTAAACCCAGGTCACTCAATGGAATAGCTCCAAAAAACGACCAGTGCAACTTGAGGCTTTTGCTATATTTTTTAACTAGCAAAATACCCGCGCTTCGCAGCGGAGAAGTAGTGTGTTAAAGAGGTTATGTAAACATATATATACATAAACATATATACATATATATATATACATATACACATCCACATATATATATACATATATCAACATATATATACACATACAGACACATATATACATATACATATTTGTATATCTACATATATATACACATATATATATATACATATTTGTATATCTACATATATATACACATATATACATATACATACATATCTATCTACATACATACACATATATCTATCTATCTATATATATATATATACACATACATACATACATATCTATCTATATATATAGATATATATATATATATATATAGCTGATTACCCAGTGGATTCGCTCACTGAGTGCAAGAGAAAAAAATAAAATGTATGTATAAAATAAGTTTAATAGCCAAATTTATTTTTCCACAAATAAAGGGCACTTACAATAACATAGAAATCAATATAAACAACATTAACATCATTATCATATGAGAATATGAAGTAATATATAAGAAGCACATTGCATATAAATATAAATTATTAAACAGTAAAATGTTCTTCTATAATACGCTACCGTGGCTATTCGTTTGTCTGTCCAGGATTTTAAATCACCTGTAGCTCGCAAACCGTTTCACCTATTGACTTGAAATTTGGTACACATATACTACGTCACGTCTACTATTCGCTTTCCCACACATATGAACAAATATATATATATATATATATATATATATATATATATATATACACATACATATACACACACATACACATATATACATATACATACATAGTGCGTTGCAACACGGGCTGCGATTGTTACATGGGAGGGAGAGGACAAATCACAGCTTCCCGCTTTGTAATCGGGCTTGTGATTGCTGCTTTGACGGATGCCCAGATCCCACAGTATTTCCCCTTAGGAGAGGCGTTAGGCAAGTGTAATTGAATAGCGGTGCTGCAAGTTATTGCTCTTTTTATCTTTATTTTATTTTATTGTAGAGTCAACTCACAGCTGCGCGCACCAGTGCGTGCGTGGCGGATGCGTACGGCTGACGTTTTCATTGTCTACCACCTCCGCTAATCATTCTTGAGGCAGATTGAAGACTTAAGTGCCAGCTTAACTGAAAAATTAAAGAAAACATACTGAGTTTTAAAAAAAATCAGTTTTAACGGGAAAAGATGCCGACGAAAGAAGAGAAGCAGCGGGACGCTAGGGTGAAGAGCTGCTCATTAAGCAGCAAGCGCATCAACCTCTGAGCAAACGAATGGTAAACGTACAGAGAAAGAGGATAAATATTATGAATGGTCATGTCAAGTATATTCACTCCACGTTATCGTGCAGTGCGCTGTTACTGGTATTTTGATAAAAGAATCTGAATAACATATAAGAAGCGTATAAATTATTAAACAGTAAAACATAAACATTTAAGAAGTAAAGATACATTGAGTACTACTGTAGTGCTTTCGGGTATAGTACATTTTTTGTTTGCCCATTACATGCATAAATGTATACATTTTTTGGTGTACCTACCCAAGAACACGCGACATGACCCGGCAGTTAAAAATTTATCGCTCCAGCAATTTTAACTCTGTTACAAAAGTCATCTAATATGGTATTGCAAACGGCAGCGGGAGCGTTTCTATAAACTCAATTTAAACTTACTGTTTACACCGTGCTTTGAAGATGCATAGTATGCGACACGTGTTTCGCCGTAATTGTGGGCTCATCAGGAGTACACAGTCACTGCACTCCCTTACGGGAATCGATCCTCGGACGTAGAGGCGAAGCCCCTAACGTTGTGCCACGGCGTGAGGTTCGTTCATTTGACAGCATGTAGATCGGGGTAATTACATTGCAGGCATTCGTAGTCTGATTCACAATCTGATTGTATGGGTGGTTACCTACCAGGTAACGCTTGTGGTTGGTGAGCAAGTCGGCTAACTTCTGCCACGGTGCCCTTTCAGTTGCGAGAAGCAGATCATACAATGGTTGAAATAGTTTAATATATATAGCAAAATCACCGCGCTTCGCACGGGCGAATATGGTATTGCAAACGGCAGCGTTTCTATAAACTTAAAGTTACGGTTTATACCGTGCCTTGTTTCATATTCTTTTCCTACCTTATCAATTGTGTAATGTGTTTTTTGAAGAGGTTTGATTCATGGAAGTGATCACTCCTGCTGCGTTCAGTCACTTCACGTGAGCCACTGTCTTGTGTGATGTTGCGATGTCCACGGGTTTATTTAATGTTAGCTAAGACCCGGCAGTTAAAAGTTTCTCGCTACAGCAATTTTAATTCTGTTACAAAGTGATGCAAACTCTCGTTTATACCTCGTGTCTTCTCATTAAACTTGTATCTCGCGAATATGGCATTGCAAACGGCAGCGGGAGCGTTTCTATAAAGTTAAGGTTACGGTTTACACCGTGCTTTTTTATACGTCGTGTCTTCTCATTAAACTTGTATCTCGCGAATATGGCATTGCAAACGGCAGCGGGAGCGTTTCTATAAAGTTAAGGTTACGGTTTACACCATGCTTTTTTATACCTCGTGTCTTCTCATTAAACTTGTATCTCGCGAATATGGTATTGCAAACGGCAGTGGGAGCGTTTCTATAAAGTTAATTTAGACTTACGGTTTACACCGTGCTTTTTTATACCTCGTGTCTTATGAAGATGCTTGTATGCGTCACTCACTCGCTTCTTATTGTTTCGCTGCCTTGTCAATTGTGTAATGAATGTTTTCTTCTGCGCTCTTTGGGGCTCCTCCTTCTTTTCTACGTACTGAGTTCACAGTCAGTTCACGTGATTACGTGGGAGGCGTGATGACGCGACACGCAACTCAGTCTCCTACGGCCATCTTGCTGCCTACCATTACAGTATATGGACAAAAAAGAGGTTCCAGTTATGACCATTACGCGTATAATTTTGAAATGAAAACTGCCTAACTTTTGTAAGTAAGCTGTAAGGAATGAGCCTGCCAAATTTCAGCCTTCCACCTACACGGGAAGTTGGAGAATTAGTGATGAGTGAGTCAGTCAGTCAGTCAGTCAGTGAGGGCTTTGCCTTTTATTATTATAGATCACAAAACTAATAATATTAGAAATAATATACAATAAAATACAATACAATTTATTTTTGTATAGCCCAACATCACACAAGTAGTGCCACAACTCTTGACAGCCCCCCAGCCTTGACTCTCTAAGAAGGCAAGGAAAAACTCCCAAAAAAACCTTTGTAGGGAAAAAATGGAAGAAACCTTGGGAAAGGTAGTTCAAAAAGAGACCCTGTTCCAGGTAGGTTGGGCGTGCAGTGGGTGTCAAAAAGAAGGGGGTCAATACAATACAATACACAGAACAGAGCAAATCCTCAATACAGTATAAAAATAAAAATTTTACAAGTACAGACCAGAATTTAACAGTACAGGCAGTCCCCTGGTTACATATGAGATAGGGACTGTAGGTTTGTACTTAAGTTGAATTTGTATGTAAGTCAGAACAGGTACATTATTTTAATAAATGCTATTGTTGTAACCAAGTGCTCTGCCAATGAATGATGGAGTTTCACCTCTCTCTGACCTTTTTATTATTTCTACTTTATTTTCAACGGTGATGGTTTTTCTCTTTACTGTATCACCAGCACTTGCATCATTTGTGTTTCAGAGACATTCTTGAAGGGTGAAGACAAAAGGTTAAGATGAGCTCTTCTGCACAGCACTGTACACGTTATCACAGCAGGAAGGCACCCATCAACACGTCTGATGTACTGACAAGAGACAACTTCCTGCTATGTGCGTAACAGTACAAGCAGGCTTGCTATTGAGAATGAATGGGGGCGGCGAGGGGTGGTTCATCACCAGCCCACCTCACAGTCACCTCCACTACAGTATGCTGCTTGCAGTGTCCGCCCACCAAGTAGGCACACTACTATGCTACCCCCGCCGCCCCATTCAGCCACAACCTGGTCACCGCTTGCAGTATTACCAGCCGTGTGTGCTGGGCAGGCAGTGAAAAGCCCCCCTCCGCTCCTTCCAGCCTGCGTCCAGTCAGGAGCAGTACCTGCGGCGGCGTAGTGGGCGGGCAGCGAACCATCGTCCTGCACACGAGCAATAGCTGTGGCCCCGGTGACTATGGACCACGGGTCACCGCTTGACACTGGGAGCCACCCGAGGGACACTACACTGTGCGAGCAGCAAAATCATGCCCCTCCAGCCACCTCTTGCAGCATCCCCAGACCAAAGATGATGAAGCGGCAGTTACTGAGGCGCATGCGTCGCAGCTGCGTCCTCGTTCGTAAGTTATAGGTCGGATGTCCGTAACCTGGTGACTACCTGTAGATGATATCACATAATATGATTTAGATTTGTTTAGAGTCCTGGAGACTTCAACCATCACGCTGCCTCCCCCATTTGGCCATTCCACAGCTGAAACATTGCTTGGCCAGCCAATCTGATGAAAGGACCCCTCTACCCCAGGATTCCTGCGATCCTCTATCAGGGATGACTTTACCTTAGGCAGGCAAAACAACTTGGCAGGTGGGCCGTGGCACCAAGTGTCACGTTTGAGTACCGAGAAGAGAAACAGAATAGGTGAGAGTTAGTAACAAATTATAACTGTCATGTTACTTATGTTTTAGTGCTAATGACTAACAACAGAGATGCAGTCTGTACAGTTAATCAGCAGCTCTAGTCAGGATATGCTAAACTGAAGTAGTGAGCCTTCAGCCAGGATTTAAAAACTGAGACCGATGGGGCATCTCTTATAGTAGCAGGCAGACCATTCCACAGTTTAGGGGACCTGTAACTAAAAGCTTGACCTCTCACTGTTATTTTATAAATCCTTGGAATCATAAGCAGACCGGCATCTTGAGATCTTAATGTGGGCTCTGGTTTGTAAGTCATGATAAGTTCAGACAAGTAAGCCGGACCTTGACAATTTAATGCTTTAAGTCCTTAAAAGGAGGACTTTGAAATCTGCCCTAAACTTAACTGGGAGCCAGTGTAAGGATTTAAGAACTGGAGTTATGTGTTCATACTTTCTTGTTCTTGTAATAATTCTGGCAGCAGCATTTTGAATTAACTGGAGGCTATATAAAGACTAGTTTGAACATCCAGTGAACACTGCATTGCAGTAGTCAATCCTACTAGAGATAAATGCATGAATTATTTTCTCAGAATCCAGTTTATTTAGAAAGCGTCTTAATATAGTACATCTCCCCAGTACTGATCCTGTTAAACCCTGGTACTCTATTTTAAACAAATTAAATTTTTTCACCAGGAAAGATTTACCTGATTTATATAAAATAATTTCCCAACTGAGACCCTTCACCTGCGTCCTTGACCCAATACCAACAAGTTTTTCCAAAGAAGTATCTGGCGTGTTAATTGATAGTATTCTTGATGTAGTAGTAAACTTGTCATTAAAAACAGGGGTCTTCCCAGACTGTGTTAAGACTGCTGTACTTAAACCCCTGCTCAAGAAAAATAATCTCGACTCCTCTGCTTTTGAAATTTTAGACCTATTTCTAACACATCTCTCCAGTTTTGATGTCACTACATTGGTTACCTGTGTCATTTAGAACTGACTTTAAAATACTGCTTATGGTTTACAAAGCCTTAAATAATCTCGGTCCATCCTATATTTCAGAATGTCTTTCACCTTACACTCCAAGCTGTAACCTTAGATCTTCAAATGAGTGTCTGCTTATAATTCCAAGAGCTAAACTTAAAAGAAGCGGTGAGGCAGCCTTCTGCTGTTATGCACCTAAAATCTGGAATAGCTTACCAATAGAAATTCGCCAGGCTAATACAGTGGAGCACTTGAAAAAACTGCTAAAAACACATTACTTTAACATTGCTTTCTCATAGCTTCATTTTCGTTTAATCCTGATATTCTGTATATGCATTTAATTATCATTATCATTCATAGTGGCTCCGAAATCCTTACTAACCCCTTACTTTCTCTGCTGTTCAAACCTGATCAAAGCACCATGATTCCCTACATTGATGGATTAAAGAACAGGAGTCCACATAACCATCATCATTAAGTTCTTCCATGTGAAGCCTGAATACCATGAGGAATGATTGAGATCATTTATGTTAGGTAGAATGCCTAGAGGGGGCTGGGTGGTCTCGTGGCCTCGGAACCCCTGCATTTTTTTTCCTCCAGTCATCTGGAGTTTTTTATTTGCTTTTTCTGTCCTCCCTGGCCATCTGACCTTACTTTTATTCTATGTTAATTAGTATTGCCTAATTTTATTTTTTATATATTGTCTTTTTTCTCTTTCCTCCCTGTAAAGCACTTTGAGCTAAATATTTTGTATGAAAATGTGATATATAAATAAATATTGTTGTTGTTGTTGAGAGTAGGGAGCAGGTTGAGGAGACCATGGAGAAGTGGAGATATGCTCTAGAGAGTTGAGGAATGAAGGTCAGTAGGAACAAGACAGAATACATGTATGTGAAAGAGAGGAAGGTCGAAAAAATGGTGAGGATGCAGGGAATAGAGTTGGTGAAGGTGGTTGAGTTTAAATACTTGGGATCAACAGTACAGAATAACGGGAATTGTGGAAGAGAGGTGAAAAAGAGAGGGCAAGCAGGGTGGAATGGGTGGAGAAGAGTGTCAGGAGTAATTTGTTACAGACGGTTATCAGCAAGAGTGAAAGGGAAGATCTATAGCACGGTAGTGAGACCAGCTTTGTTAAATGGGTGGAGACAGTGGCACTGACCAGAAAGCAGGAGACAGAGGTGGAGGTCACAGAGATAAAGATGCTAAGATTTGCATTGGGTGTGACGGGGATGGTCAGGATTAGAAATGAGTACATTATAGGGTCGGCTCAGGTTGGACGGTTAGGAGACAAAGTCAGAGAGGCGAGATTGTGTTGGTTTGGACATTTGCAGAGGAGAGATGCTAGGTATATTGGTAAGAGGATGCTAAGAATAGAGCTGCCAAGCAAGAGAAAAAGAGGAAGACCTAAGAAGGCCTAGAAGGTTTATGGATGTGGTATGGAACAAGATGATCAATTGTGGCAACCCCTAACGGGAGCAGCCAAAAGAAGAAGAAGTAAATTACTGTATAAACAATACTTCTTTAAAATGTAGGTAAACAACAAAATCTTGTACACATTTTCTTCCTAAAAATTTAATTAACCTTTTAACCGCCAACTCCTTAAATATTCCCCATGCCAGGAGAAATCTGAACAATTTTCGTTTTTTTACTTTACATTTATTCAAGCAGTATTTACCTGCTGAAATACCTGCTGAAATGTTTCAAATAAATGGTCAATCAAAGGACGTAGCTTGAACAAGCGGTCACGGTTTGGATCTTTCATATCTGGCTCAGATAACAGGCAGCAGTCCAGTTGAGATGCTGGGGATACACCCACTCATCGCCATCATCCGATGCGTCGTCATTTACAGTATCATGCAGCGCACGTTGCTGATCATCATTGTCACTAAAATCTTCTTCAGAACTGCTACAATCATGATCAGAATTATTGTCCAAAATCGCCTGCAAAACCTCACTTGAAGTCAGTTTACGTTTCGCCATATTCACAGCTTTCACTTTCGAATCACATCACGTGAGCGGCCAATACAAGCGCAGAGTTGTCGAAATACAACGTAGTAATAATACCCACGCCAAACTGTCAGTTATACTACGCGCCAGGCATTCACATAACCACAGGCAAATGTGCCGGATAATTCCGGCAGTAAGGCGTCAGCAATAAAGCTACGATGCCGGATATATCTGGCAGAGGGCGGTTAAGGGGTTAAAACCTTTTACAAAACTAATTGCAGTACATGCAGAAGGCTAACGTGTATTTTTTGTTATTCAGAGTCCTCTATAGAAAAGAAAGTCAAATACAGCTAAATAAAACAAAAATTTATCAGCAAAGTAATAACAGGTAAAAAAAATGTCACAGTATACTGTCAGCCAGCATTTCTTTTGACAATTAAACCCCTGTCACACACGTGCGAGTAGGATGCAGTCAAAGAACCTAAAGGTGAGTGAACTATCGCGAGATATGGGTGTCACATGGTACTTACCTGGATCTTTTCTTTCTACAGAAAACCCGAAGAAAAATAATGGCCTCCACTTCCGGGTATCAAAATGGCCGCGACTACTTCACTTCCGGCCATCGTCAACAACATCACTTCCGGTTCCTAAAGACCACATCACTTCCGACTCACTTCAATGACGTTACTTCCGGTTCCTGTTCATAACGTCACTTCATGCCAACCATTTCCTTTTCCCATAATCCTGTCTGTATTTAAACAAGTATTTCACAAAGTAAAACTGTCAATTGTATTTTCAAATCTTGAAGACTTTTGATCTGTTTTTTCTTATATATTGTCTTAGGGCAATATACGGGGACGGTCCCCAAACTTTTTTTTCTTGTCTTTTGACTTGTTTTCTCTGGTTTTTCCCACACCCCAAACCTGTAGTATTTGTCCTTCTGCAAGAAATTAATAAAAAAGTATCAACAAGAATTCCCAGAACAGTTCACATTTTCATACAAAACTACATCTCTAAAAAACTATATACATACAGACAATAATAACATGTAGAAAATAAAAAATGTTTCACTTGTAATGGTGCACTCAAAATATCTTCAACATGAAGCATTACATATTTGGCTTGCCCAAATGTGATATGTGGATCACAAACTCTGCTTTGCCAGCCACTTAAAATCCATTAATCTTCTCAAGAGTGTGCACACATGCTGATTGAAGAAGTTTACGTGATTGCTGACAATCACCCTTGATTTTTTGGCTGAGTGCCTTTCTTAGTGCAGTCTTTAAGCCGCTGTCAGGATTGATGCCAATGAAACAACTGAAAAACATAAGCTCAATGTTAATTGGATGAAGTGACTGTGCAGTTTTTGCATTTGGCATGTTGAATAACTTAGTTTAGAAATTGTCACTGCAATTGCTTGTCTGAGAGCTGGGCAGAAGCTTTATGGACTCCAATATGTTATGGCAGAATTTGGGCAGG
Organism: Erpetoichthys calabaricus; assembly: GCF_900747795.2. NCBI lineage: Eukaryota > Metazoa > Chordata > Cladistia > Polypteriformes > Polypteridae > Erpetoichthys > Erpetoichthys calabaricus. The sequence goes on from NC_041399.2 coordinate 121,727,160, forward strand.
TGTCTGGAATACCAACAGAAACTGCTTAAACTCATGCATTATTCAATACATGTGTTTTGAATAGTTCTTAATATAAAAATGATCACTACATAGACCCATCCATCCATCCATCCATTTTCCAACCCGCTGAATCCGAACACAGGGTCACGGGGGTCTGCTGGAGCCAATCCCAGCCAACACAGGGCACAAGGCAGGAAACAATCCCGGGCAGGGTGCCAACCCACCGCAGACTACATAGACCATCTGAGGTAATAATATGTCACAAATGCAGTAGATAGATTAGGTTTCAAAACAATTTTGCTTTTAAAGATGCATTTTACATCTATTTAGACAGAATGCTACTACTAACTGAAAAAGTGATATGATCTTTCTGCTGTCAGTATTATTTCCACCAATTAATTAAATCTGTGCTGAAAGACAAATACTTAAAGCTCATACCATCTGCTAACTCATGGACACAGTTAATTATGGACACATTATCATTTAGTCCAAAGGAACAATATACAGTAGCCGAGGCTCCTCTGCATTCATGTGAAGGTGATTATAATGTTTTGTATGCATATTTCACATCAGTATCATGCAAAGTGAAAACAGTCTGAGACTGAAGCCCAAGGGACACCATATCTAACTTCATGACTTAATAAGCTTGTTGTAACATCACATCATGGTATGCACTGAAATTAATCTGGTAAATATGTAGTAAACAATGCAAGTACCCAAAAGGCCAACAAAATTTTCAAACATGTATAATAGGAGAATGGTCAATACGGTCTGAAGCTGCACTTACTGTATATCTAACAATATTGTAATTGTACAGTACATTTCCTTCAATATAAGTTAGAATGTCATTGACATGATAAATATAGTTATGATCAGTGTGAAAGTTAGACCAGCTCTAATTTTTGTTCAGTAGTGTTTTAACAATTGATATTTTTAAGAGTTTTAAAAAGATATGCATTTTTTGGAAAGCAATCGTTTTTAAAAGACTGGGAATATTTTTATTACTTAAGGAACTGTAAATGTTTTCACATGCTGAAGTGAAACAAAGGTCTCAAGAGGCTTCGCTGTCCCCAGTGACCTAACCTAAGATAACCTAACACATACAGAACATTCTCAAACTCTCTTAATCCATTTCAGAGTCATATTAAGTCATGTAACTGTATGTTTCCAATCAGAGATTTTTAAGAGATCAAAGATTCTGAATATTCTCTGTATACTTAGTTGAACTAAATTTGGTGGGATCTTTGTGTGAGAGACATGTGATAGCCTGGACCCTCTGATCTTTCAAAGTAAGATAAAGACGCAGCTGCTAAAGAACTTTTGAACTTGGTGAAGGGAAATGTGAGTGGCAAATGTGAAAAGGACAGTGTCTCATTGGTATTTATAGAGGACATTGGGTGACCTTCCCTTCAAACATTTTCCTATTTGTCAGAAATCATTAATGTTTGTCCATCTCTCTCTTGTTACCTTGTTTACTTAGTCCAATTCAGCAAAAGCTCATGGCAACATTTTAAAAAACAAACCTACCCTGATGACAGTATTCTAACTGAACTATGAAAAATACCTTCTTTGTTGGAAGGAAATGGAATCCTCCATATTAACACTTAGATCATGCAAGCCTCTGAGTAGTGGAAGTCTGTCTCAAAAAGTAACTTTAGACACAAGCAGACAAGTGCAACCCTGATATAGCCACTGCAATAAATGTAGTTAATATAAAATTTTAAAAATATGTCAGCCATTCTAAATTACTTTTTAAAGCAATTATTATTTTAAAGTCATTGGTAAAATAGTTCTAAATTACATTCTGGTCTTGGAAAATTTTAAAAGTGGTAGAGCAATTAAAGGCATGAAGAGTGCTGTATTAGAGTGACAGAACTCTAGGAATTAATGATTAAATTGTAGCCATAATATGAGCTACTTCTGATGTTCTATAAAGTGCAGTCTCTAAGATTTGTAATATGACCTTAGACACTGCATTTCACAAGGGGCACATGTTCTCTGAAAAATTGGCTCTTTTCTTATTTCTAATAATGCTAGCCCAAAAATCTGAAAATACCTGTCAGAGGAAAAAACACTCAAATATTAGTGGAAAAACTGCTGATTTAACTTAATAAATCAAACACAACATCCATATCATCAAGCAAAATGCTCTGATAAAACATAAATAAAAGGTCATTTTCTTGACTGTGGTTCAGGTTCTCTCTCTTTCCCTTTCTCCTGCTATGTCCAAGTAGCTCTCATTGGAGAAATGACCTCCAAAGTTTGGATACCTAAATAATTTCCAATAAAGCAGTACTCCCATATTAAAACACTGTGATAGGGTGTGGTAGCTCCCCCTTTTATCATATCATTCAAATAATATTCATAACATCTGCCAAATAAATAATACAATTCTGTACACATTACTACGTCCACCTCTCTTCTTCTGTGACCAGACATTGTGGCAGGAGGAATTCAGTGCTACTCATGTTTTTTAGTTTCTCTCTATATGTTTACATTTCAGAAGGGTCTTGTTCTGAAGTTCATATAGAGTAGCACAAAAATGTATATATGCAAGATACATCGAGGTGTAAATATTGCAGAAATCTCATATATGTCTGAAAAATCATTTAAAGCGGAAGTCACAGCGAGAAGTAATAGCTATATATATATATATATATATATAAATATATATATATATTATATATATAGTGACAAGCAGCCAACGGAATGGAAGGACCATGGGAGAGATCATCAATGAGGCAATACCTCCTCTGGGATGCTAGAGGGCAGCCTTTCTGGGTGGCTGTGGCACCAAGGATTCCCGTAGGGCACAGTGGGAGTTGGAGTGTGGTGCAGCCCTGTTCAGTTCCGTGGGGGCCACCGGGGGAGCTACAGAGCCCTATATAGGACTTCTAGCACACCTGAGAGTGATTCCAGGTAATACTGATGTGCCACCTGGAACACTCCCAGGACCTAAATAAAAGGAGCCGCCTCACTCTATTTGAGAAGCCAGAGTCAGGACGAGATGGACAAAGCTTGCCTGAGAGGGAGTGGACATGGAAGGACTGGAAGGAGTTCAGCAAGACTGAACTCTTGTATATCAAAGGCAACTTATCTCCGAATCTTGACCTTGCAATCTCTCTTGACAACTCGGTTATCGTCCCCTCAAAAACGGCAAGAAGTCTTGGTGTCACTCTAGATGAAGAATTGTCTTTTTCTCCACACATCAGCAACCTCTCCAGGTCCTGCAGATATCTTCTTTACAACATCAGGAGAATCCGCCCCTTTCTCACTACAGAGGCTACTCAGCTTCTCGTCCAGACCTTGGTCATCTCTAAGCTGGACTACTGCAACTCTCTGATGTCTGGACTTTCACTAAAGGCAACACGACCACTTCAATTGATCCAGAATGCAGCTGCAAGACTCATTTTTAATATTCCCAAATTCTCACACACTACACCTCTGCTGCAGAACCTGCACTGGCTCCCTGTGGCTGCCTGCATCAGGTTCAAAACCCTAACCCTTGCCTTTAAGGCCAAAACTGGAACTGCACCACCTTACATATCAACACTGGTTAAGCAGCGTGTCACTTCTCGCTCTCTCAGAACATCAAGCACTGCTCGTCTCGAACCACCCTTACTTAAAAGAAGAGGACGACATGCATCAAGACTCTTTGCAGTGTTGGCTCCTCAGTGGTGGAACGAACTTCCTCTTGCTGTACGAACAGCAGAGACCCTCACTGTCTTCAAACGTCGTCTGAAGACACACTTCTTTCAACAGCACTTGGACTAAAGTCCCCATACTTTTTTTTCTACCCTTTTTCTTAAAAAAAAAAAATAAAAAATTTTTTGTACTAACAACTTACTACTTTCTTCTAGCATGGTTTTGTGTACAACGTGGTCAGCGGTAACTTGTTTAATGACAGTAGATTTAATCCTAGCCTTAAAGACTGAAGAACAGTCGTAGACTACTAAGCACTGTTGTAAGTCGCTCTGGATAAGAGCGTCTGCTAAATGATGTAAATGTAAATGTAAATGTAAGGACAAATCACGAGACAGGGAAAAGGAAGAGTCTAAAGGACTGTGCCTTATTATGTTGTGGTGTTTTGGGACTGTGCTGTGAGGAGCAATTAAGGCTTCCTGATTGTAAATAGATCATATGTTGTGTAACAAACTCGTATCTGCCAGTCTGTCTTGGGTTAGGGTGGCTGTTCATGCCTCGGTAGTCCACAATATATATATATATATATATATATATATATATATATATATATATATATATATATATATATATATATATATATATATATATATATATATATATATGGACCATCTGTGTCATCCTCACAGGCTTAGCGATGTCCATCTTTACTCCATGTCAACCATTTGTGGCCTTTTTCCATATTTACTAACACAACAATGTTATTAGACATTTATTGAAATGGAATTTGTGAATATGCTGTATGTTGTCATATACATATCACATATTCCACTTACTCTCACTTAGACCCATTCTTTTAATCATAGTAAACTCTTAGAAAAATCTAAATTACACAAGCCGCCAGTTAGAGTCTAATAGTCAGTGAAGTAATGCTTTATATATATTGGTTCTACTACACCTCTAGCCTGTTTAATTGATAGCACACAGTCAGTTACCTCTGCTGTTACTGTATTTTCTAGGTCCATATTGACTTTCTTTCTTTAGAGCTATTTTTTATAGATTTATGTATTTTTAACATGGCCAGGAACAATTCCTCAGAATCTATCTGTATACCAAGTATAGAAGAGAAAATGTGAAAACAACTACAATAGTTCTACGTTAGTCCTGGGAGCCTGCAAGAACTTGTGGGAACCATCATACAGGCAAAAGAACAGACCACATAGGTCTATAAACTCAAGTAAAATAACAACTGAATAAAAAGCAGAAACAAATTCTACTTACAGAAATACATCTTATTAATTAATTATTTCTGTACTTACCAATTTCTTTAATATTTTAGACAACTAAGCTGAAACCTTCAATAGCCTTATTGTCTGATGGGCAGTCAATGGCAGACAAACAATCATTTGTCATTAAAAACTAACCTATACAAAATTACCTTCATTAATTATCTGATTAATTTATATTTATCCAAATGATACCACAATAATATATTCCTGTTAAAGGTTGCTCTCATTCAATAAAAGCAATTGTGTTTTTATTTGCAATGGGGGATAGCTAGTACTGGCCTGTAACTTTCCTGTATTAGTTGGTGGCAGACTTATAAATTGAGTACCTCACTTTACTAAATCCTACAGACATTCAGTTGCATACAAATCTGGCGTCCAGGGAGAGCATTTTATTGTGCTACCTTCACTGTCATGTTCCTTTATCCATTCCAGGCATTTTTAGTCTTGAGGATTAATCCTGCACATTTGTATATACATGAAGGGATGTATCAGAAATTAAAATGTTACTTATTAAACATCAAAAGAAAAAAAAAACATACACACACGAGAAGATGCGAAAGGAAAACCCACTACACAACTAGAATTTGCAAAATCCACACAAAAACAGAGCAGGCTAGGCTCTCTTGTGTTGTATTATTTGTTTAATATAACATAATATAGTTTACCCATTTAATCCAGTTCAGGCACATGTCTGTAGTCTCACTCAGATATAGCTAATTTAAAATTGCCAGTTTGAATGCACTCCTTTGTAAGAAAAAGTGGTGTTCTCAGGAAAAAAGCACACAGACAAAGGGAGTACATAACAACTGAATACATTCAATATTTGGGAGTAGAACTCAAATGCAACATGCTGGATTAAATGAAGGCCAGTAGTCCAGTGTGTGAGGCAATAATGCTAACCACTGCCAGAAAATGAAGACTGCACCAAAAACATCAGTATTTACAAATAACTCCATACATGTGTAATATCTATATAATCAAATTATAGTTTTTGACTATCTTCTTCTTATGCATATCAATAACATTATTGTATAGCAAGCAAAATCTTTAGAAATTTTAGGAAAGAATACATCTATTGAAACCAAAACAAATTAACTTAAACTACATTCTGATACTAGAAAAATAAATATAGAGTTAGATAAATGTCGACAAAAGTTAAGTAGGTATAATAAAATATGCATCTATGATATCACATTAATTTAAAAAGAACAAATTGGTATTTGTGGGTTCCTTTCAAAAAAACGTTGGGGGGGGGGGGGGGCGATTAAAACTGTTATGAAAACTCGGGTCGCAAATACTTAAAGGTTGACAAACGCTGGTATATGGTATTTTAAAGAGATTTACATTTATCCCTTAGGTAATAATTGTCTACAGTAGATCTAGGTTTTTCGGTAGCTGCACCATGCACTTATTACTTGCGTGTCCATTGCACACTACTCTTAATATAATCCTGGCTATATCCAGCAACCAACAGCCCCCAAACCAAACCCCGTCATCCGGCAAAAGTAACAGAAGCACTCAATGAAACCTTATCTCTTTAGCAAATGACACCCACAGCTATTTTAGAAGTAGGCAGAACCGGGAGAAAAGCACGTCAGCTATTCGGCAACAGACAGAATAAGGGGTATCAAAGCAGAAAAAAGAAAATAGGAGATCCGAGCCCACTACAGGGGACTGGGGGATATTGTACCTAGCCCGGTCTTCGGCTTACTCGTGATGACAGAACTGTACTGGATTTTACATTCTGAATTAAATAAGCATAAGTGCAAGAACTGAGAATTTACTTGATTCAGCTGGATTTAGCTAGCCTGATGGTAAAGCGAAGCAACCTTCATTTTAATAAACCGAGAAGAGCCTGAACAGTACAAGGTAAATATTTGCTTGTGTTACTTATTGGGACTGAAGGTGACGTTTTTGGATTTTTGCAATAATTCTAATAGCTGTTGATGTTTACAAAGATACCCCGCCGAAAGGACGTAACATGACCTAACAACGATTTTACAATGGCACGACATTGTACTGATTTATTAGCGTCAATATTTCACTAAAAATACTTTAAAAGAAGTCTGAAATAGAGAACTAATTAAAATAATAAGCTTCAATTATTATACTGTAAATTGTCAGATAACGGATCCACGCTCAATATTCTCGCAATGTATCTTTACAAACTTATGTACGAACCTCTACGAACTGTTATTTTATTTTTATACTGACCCATCCGCGTTATGTCAATCACAACACGCTCCTTGTTATTTGAATTAAAGGCATGGGATCTGTCTCCACTATATAAATTAAGAATTTATACGATTTTTTTTCTGGCTAAACATTTTTAATCAGAGTCCACGTATAAACCAGTATGGAAAAAGAGCATCGGTGTAACGTCATAGGGCGAAGGCGAGAAGTTTATTTTTTGCTTTATATTCGGACGTGCGAGAATACACAAGTGCTTCAGGCTCAGGCGAAGCAGGTCAGAAAGAGAGCGATTTGTCAGAGCGGTTTGCTTCTATCATCAGAGATCACAAATGTGCTGGATGTTCTACGGGACAGCTGATCGGTTATCTCTTCTACAAATGGCCATGTAGCGAGATGGAGTGGGACAGCTGGGTCTATTTTTGGTATGTGAGCCCATAGGGGTAGATGTGATAAAAAGTGGGGGAGGGATGTGGGGATTTAGAGAGAGAGAGAGAGAGAGAGAGAGAGAGAGAGAGAGAGAAAGAGAGAGAGAGATGAAGTTTCTTAAAATTCGCCCTTTTATCTTTAAATCGTAGACCCTTAATTCTGTACCCTGACCAGTACCGCTACTTTTGTTGTTGGAGTTATTCCATGTATTTCATTAAACTTTAAAAGTTTGAAATTGTATGTGGTATTTATCGGTAAGTTCGGGAAAGCTTATCCGTAAATGGTGACAAGGACCTTTTGGTATTCATTTGACATTGTATTAGTAGTTTTTAATTTAAGCAGTTAAACAAAAAAGTTTGAACAATGAAAGTAATTTAAAAAAAGTCATTTAATGAATTCTAAATATCGTTGGCTTTAATTTAGACCATGTAATATATTTCAGTTGTTGAATATAAAATAAGTACTGTATGTCTGTTTTGTAAGAAATCATTTTCATTCGGTTCTTGTGGTTTATTTACCTTCAAGCAAAAAAATATTTTGATTGCAATACCTGTGTAATATTACTAAAATATATTTTATTATTACAGCTACTTGCAGGTTTAATTCAGTAAACCCATCCATTCAAAACCTACTTAGGGTTACAAGAGTTGAAATAAATGATAAGAAACAATGATTCATTAAAGAAAGAGAGTAAAGCTAATGGGGGGCTAAGCACATAGGCAGGCAGTGTGGTGTATTGGTTAAGGCTTTGGACTTCAAACCCTAAAACTCTGGGTTAAAGTCTTCTCATTGGCACTGTGCCAGAGCAAATCACATCACACGCCTGTGCTCCAATTGGAACAACAAAAGTAATGTTACCAACTGTGTCTGAAACATTGTAAGTTGCCTAAGAGAAAGATGCCTGCAAAGTAATTAAATACAACATTACATTGTAATTGCTGTTAGTTGCACAAAACCTTTTCACTTTCCTTTGAAACATTTCAACAGTAAAATGTATTCATATTAAGAACAAAGAAAACTCCTCCACTGTAATTGAAATAAACATTTACACAGACACCATTTGACTTGACCCATTATAGAAGTGATGTAAACGTACATAAATGTTCACTTCAATCAGGTGTGGTATTCAAATCTCTTTTTATTATTTGCTAAACTGTAGACATAGTCAAGGAGAAATGATAACTTCTTATTGTCAGAGACATTTTATGTCCTGTTCACATGTTACAACTTTCTCCACTTCTTGTTTACTCGTAAACACTTTGTCTTTATGAGACTTATAGAACTGTTTTCTAGTAGAAAATGGGACATAACAAGCCAAAAGCCTGGATCAAATGCCAGTCAATTTCAGGTCAAACTAACTGACATTAGTTAGTTACAGTATGTGGTCAACAGAGTGCCATCAATCAAACTTACTTGTGTCTTTGGACTGTGAGAGGAAATCAATGTGAACATGGAGAGAACATGCAGATGCTGCCCTTGAAGTACTGTGTTTGGGAACTGAAGCAGGATGCAGACACTGTGACATAGCAATTAACTGCTGGGCCAGCATGCATCCCATTGAAATCTGAAAATGGAATAAAATAATTTTCAAAACACAGTTGCAGAGAGTTTTCATCATGCAGGTGACAAGGCATGATCACCAAAGGAAGTGGTAGAGTTGATATATGACGTTTGTGAGCATCTTGTTCAAATATTTTTCAAATTAAAGATTTTGACCTTGTCTAGCAAAGTGTATACTTACAAATTAATTTAATAACATTTCATACATTGTTTGCGTCTCCACTGAGGTAGTTTTTTTAAAAAAAAATCTCTTTGACTTCTTATTGTGCAAGTTGCGTTTTGCATTTTAAATTAGCATATATAACACAGTTTTAACAGAATATGTACTGTCTGGGAAATTATTTATTTGTTTTGTTTACTTTTTTATTTTTCTGAACTTATAAATCACATTACACGAAGAAAAACACGGTTCAGGCAAAAATACAATAATCACTACATTCCAGACATTCCAGTATGTTTAAAATTAAAAGTCAACCCTAACACCCATCTACTACTCAATTTTTTCGAATTCTGTAAACGCAGTTTAACTGTTATGATTTTGGATAAACATATTATTTTTGTTTCTGGGTGGCTTTTCTTTTGATACTACAGTTTTCTCCCACAATCGCAAAGTGTTGAAGGCTAGCCGAATTTTCTGCTATGAATTAACAATATACAAATGAGTTTGAGTACTTTGGTATATGAATGTTACCTGCAATTAATTGACAGATTTCCTGTGCAGGTTTGGGATAGGCCCATACAGGGCCGGCACCTTCATTAGGGCGAATATAGTATTCGCCTAGGGCATATTTCATAAGGGGGTGGGGGGAGACAATGCCATACGGGTTTAGCTACTGAACAGTCATTTGACACACCAATGAAGTTGGCCTTGGGTGCAAAATAACCTAGCACTGCCAGGCTCAGATAAAGAGTTCAGAATGTGGGTGGATTAATTAATGTATTTTGAGTACATGTTACAGAATAAACTCATATTCTTTTATTCATATTTTTAATTTTTTTGCAGCACACTTTTTCAACCCATTAGAGGAAAGTGGAGCTTCTTTGTTTTATTCTTCTAGGGGTTCACAGGGAGCCTTGTAATTTATGGTATAAAGGTAGAAATCACATATTAGTTAGTGTGCATGGTCCTCTACATAAAATTGTTTTCAGGAACAAAATTGTGATGTGTCCATGTGCCATCAGAGGGCAAGATCTCATGATGATCATGATGGTTCTCCAGAGCATTATCCAGGCCTTAGTGAGGCTTTTATCTCAGATATTAACACAGTATGTGGTGGAAATGGAAGGTCTGCATCAAGAGTTTTGTAGTTTGGAGAATTTAGAATCATTTAGACAGAAGATACCTCAGAAATTGAAGAGCATCCAAAGCAATGTGAGAAAAGATACATTTTCATTATATTTAAAAAATGTGGTGGTCAAGCATATAGCTACACAACCTATCATAAAAACCATGCTATTTACAGTTTAAGTAGGCCACAGCTCTTTCAGAGTTAATTTTTCATTTATATTATCTTTGTCAACAATACTTTTAAAAATGTACAGTTTGCATTATTTTTACTGAGCAAACCACTGGAAATGTTGCAGTATTTTCAGAATATATATACAGCAGCTTTATATTTTGGTATCTCCAGTGTTTATGATGGGAAGTATATCATTATTATTATTATTATAACACAAATGTGCCTCACACATTACATTAATTGATAGCAACATTTAGGATTAACATTTCTGTAGTAAACACGATTAAAGAAATCTTTAAGTTTAGTATCAGAGGCAGCAATGTCAAAGCTGCCTTGTAACATCAGTGTAGAAGGTACTACTAATTTGTCTACTTGTAAAGTAAATATTATTAGGATTTTCTTTGCCAGTCATATCTCAGACATGTAAAAACAGATTCTATGTCATTCATTCATTTATTCAATGTATCATTAACACACTTAACTTTTTTTAAACAAATACTGATTACATACTTGAACAGTTCATGAAAGTTTTGACACACATACAGTGTAGCAGTAATGAGCTGCTTTCTTCTTTTATTATCACCAAAGCATGTCATTGGTATTTTAGAACAGCTGATGGGATATGATTTAAGCTCTATGCACAAATATTTGTGTTACACGTCATTTGGAGATTTTTTATGTCTCTATATATGGATTTATTCTGATGAATTACAGTAAATTCTTAATCTTACTTCACCTTCCTCCCAATGTGCCTAATTAGTTGATTGTGTTCTGCTATTTTATATATTTGTTGCCAAGCACATTTTCTTCTACATTTCTATCTGACGTTGTTATTTACAGTGGCTTTCAACACAGAAATGCACAAATGCAATTTAAACATGATTATAAGTTCAACACTGATGGATTAATTGATTTGCAAATTTTGTTAGAGAAGTATTTAGAGGAAATTTGAATTTAATTTTTCAGTATAATATTAAGATATATTCATGAGTGCTATTAAATGGCCCTCAGCACTTGACCTCAGCATTGTCTGTCCTCCTCCACTTTGTTTCAACAAAACCTTCCAGCTTGTATAAAGCCAGGAAGTGCACAAAGACTTTGTGGAGGGAGTTTTAGACAGCCACCATTCATGACACACTTCTAGTCACCAGTGACCGAGGAGTTTCTTTATGTGTGCACCTTTAACTTCAGTTACTCAGGTGTATGTCACTCAGCTGCTCAGAACTGAATCTGCTACATGCAGCTCTAAAGTCACCTCATGCCTCAGGCGTGATATGGTGTATGCCAGAACTCCTAGATTACCCAAAACTAAGTTGAATTTTTCCTACTTAACAGGCTTGGAGGCAAAGCAATACATAGGGTCAGAACTCCTGTTATATATTCACTCTGCATCTGAATAATAATAACCCCAAGAAGGTATATAGCCTGGTATGTCATGCATCTTTTGGACAATTAAAAGTAACAGTGGAATGGTGAAGGCAACTATAGTTGTAAAATTTCAATTGATTTTAGCTACTAATATCCTTTAGGTGAAAATCTAAGCTCTTATCATTTGCCAGGAAGGCTATTACATGTCTCTCAGGAAGGATCTGGAACATTCAGAGAAACAAATTCCATGGAGGACTGGGCACCAACTCAGTGCTTTCAACTAAATGCTAAGATGCAATACATTTATGCTAACACCTCACACCATGTTTTCTTCGTATCCTCCATGTGCAATTGTCTCCAGCTAGAAAGCCATGAACATTTATAGATATTACCAGTCTCATGTGTAGGCATGTCCTGATCCAATAAATCATTTTTGTGTGTTTGTTTTGGGTACATTTCATACTACTCATTGATGGTTCTATATACTGTTTTTCAAAGAAATTGGATACTGTTGCTAGGTGCCAACAAATTTTTTTGTTGAAGAATATTTCTGCATTTATTCTGTGTACTAAATAGAATTAGCAAATAATGGGATAAGGCTGTTTTTCCTGAAATCCAGTATTTGTCCAATAAACTGAGTGTTGGAATTTGCTCTGTATTTATACATTAAACCCTACTAATATGATAATATTTTAGCTAGAACCACAAATACTATAAATGTAAACTATGTGCGTAATAATCATGACTATAGCTAAGCACTCTTCACACAAACTGTTTAAGAACAGTGTTATTCAGATGTACTTAAATGAACCACTTGTTTTATTGTAGCATTTCATTGCTATGTTTAAGGAAGTGACTCATTTATCCATAGTTCAAAAGCCTGATTTTATTTTTATACTTTCCATGTTAGATAGATAGATAGATAGATAGATAGATAGATAGATAGATAGATAGATAGATAGATAGATAGATAGATAGATAGATAGATAGATAGATAGATAGATAGATAGATAGATAGATAGTACTTAAATGGTCCCAAGGGGAAATTTAGTTTTTTATAGAAGCTCAATAAATTTTGTAGTAAAGAACAACAACAACGACACTCCTCACACACAAGAACAGCAAAAAATAAAAAATAAAAACTTCTGACTTTGCTAAAGATGAGAGAGAAGTTACAGTGATATTATTTTTTTTAATGGAAAGTAAATAAACTGGGGTGGGGGAATTCTACAGTCCATGAACACCATTATACCATTGATGAGTATACTGTATATTTAAGTATATAGTTCTAAAATGAGTTTATAGTAAACAAAACAAACAGTAAAAAAACAAAAATTAGATTTATCAAATTATTGACTGACTGCAGTATGAACCGCTGATACGAAGTCTTGACGAGTATCAACTTGTTCTAAACCATATGTATATGCATGACAGTGATAATTAGATTATCATACAATATACATATTCAAAATATATGTTTATTCCATTCCAATATGCTTTATAAGCAAAATATTTTTGTCTAACCAACAGAAACTGAGTGACAGCAAGAATAATAGCACTCTAAGCATCATGTTTTTAAGTCAAAGCTAAGGAGACAAACAACATGTGAAAAAAATAGATAATTTAATCACAAGGAACACGCAAAAATATACTGTTGGTGTTCATTCAAACACTTTCCTTGCCCACATGATGAAGCTGATGTTTTCTCTTTGAATAAGGCAATTGGTGGATTGTTTACATTTCTGCATTTTTCAGTGTAATTCTTTTCTTTTTTTAATTTTATTTATTAATTTTATTGTAATCATTCCATACAAATAGATCCATTTATACAAAAAAGGATTGAAGACAAATCAAACCCCACCCTTGAGAAGGAGAGCATGGCCAAAGGAGAATTGCTAAGGGCTTTTTAATAGGGCAAAAATAAACAAGGAAAAAAATATATATATAAATAAATAAATGGAGAAGGAAAAGAAATGTGGAAATAATTATTTCTTCTTATTCTACAATATTATTTATTAGATCCTGCCAGGTTTTGAAAAAATTCTGTACAGATCCTCTAACTGAGAATTTGATTTTTTCCAATTTCAAATAATATAAAACATCGGTTTCCCACTGACTTATCAGAGGACAGTTAGGATTCTTCCAATTTAACAAAATAAGTCTGCATGCCAAAAGTGTAGTGAATGCAATCACTGTTTGCTTGTCCTTCTCCACTTCAAGTCCATCTGGAAGAACACCAAACACAGCTGTTAATGGGTTAGGAGGGATTGTGATACCAAGGCTGTCTGAAAGGCACTTAAAAATTTTGGTCCAAAATGATGTTAATTTGGTGCATGCCCAAAACATGTGACCCAGTGAGGCAGGAGCTTGGTTGCAGCGTTCGCAGGTTGGATCTTGCCCTGGAAACATTTTGGACAGTTTTAAGCGAGACAGATGAGCTCGATATATAACTTTTAGTTGAATAATTCTATGCTTTGCGCATATGGAGCTCAAGTGAATTCTCTGCAATGTTACCTTCCACTCCTTTTCTGATATATTCATTAAGAGATCTTTTTCCCACTGTCCTCTTGGATCTTTGAAAGGAAGGGGCTCTAACAAAATTTTATATAATGCGGAAATGGTGTCTAATTCCTCGAAATTGAGCAGTATTTTTTCCAGCATGGTGGAGGGTACGAGATGAGGAAAATCGGGCAGTCTCTGTTTAAAAAAGTTTCTAATTGGAAGATAGTGAAAGAAATGTGTAGCTGGGAGGTTGAATTTGGAACGTAATTGTTCAAAGGATGCATAGATATTGTCTATATAAAGATCTCTGAGCAATTTAATCCCAAATCTTTTCCAGGTATTAAATACTGGATATGTTTGCAAGGGTTGAAAGAGGTGGTTCTCCTGCAGGGGTGCCACAGATAAAATATTTCCCATCTTAAATTGCTTTCTAAATTGGTTCCATATTCTGAGTGAGTAAAGCACAATTGGGTTATTAGTATATTTGCGATAACTTGCATTTATTGGAGCGCAGAGCAGGGAGTATAAAGAAGTACTACAGGATTTTACTTCTATTGCAGACCAAGCCTGTGTATGTTCATTTATTTGTGTCCAGGTTTTTATGGCTTGTATGTTTGCTGCCCAGTAATAAAACTGAAAATTAGGTAGAGCCATGCCACCTTCTGCCTGAGGTCGTTGTAGGGTTGCTCTTCGGATACGTAAGTGTTTTGAGTTCCCAATAAATGAGGTTATAGTTGAATCTAATTGCTTAAAAAAATGATTTATTGAAATATATTGGAATGTTTTGAAATAAAAAAAGAAGTTTAGGAAGAATATTCATCTTAATAGCGTTAATTCTTCCGGCTAGAGTGAGATGAAGGGTTGACCATCTATGCAAGTCTTGCTTAATTTTTTCCATACAGGTGGCAAAATTTTGTTGATAAAGAACTTTATGTTTACTTGTGATATTTACCACTAGGTATTTAAACTGATCTGCTATGGTAAAAGGTAGGGTGTCCAATCTAATATTATAAGCTTGTGAATTCACTGGAAAGAGTATACTTTTATTCAGATTAATTCTGAGACTGGATATCTTTTGAAATTCTGTAAGTGCTGTTAAAACTGCAGGCAGAGTTTTTTCTGGGTCTGATATATATAAAACCATATCATCTGCATATAGAGAAATTTTCTGTTCCAGTCCTTCACTGACAATCCCCTTTATCTGATAAGAATTTCGACAGTGGACCGCCAGTGGTTCAATGGTGATTGCAAACAGCAGTGGTGACAAGGGGCATCCTTGTCTGGTGCCACGTTCTAGCTTAAAGTAGTCTGAACAAATGTTGTTAATACAAACTGAAGCTTCTGGATTGGTATACAGTAGTTTGATCCATGCACACATATTCGGGCCAAACCCAAATTTCTCCAATGCAGTGAAAAGGTAGTTCCATTCAATCATATCAAATGCTTTTTCTGCATCTAGTGATAATAATATCTCTGGGGTGTTTGACTTTGCTGGTGAATATATTACATTAAACAGGCATTGGAGATTGGAAGATAAGTGTTGGCCTTTAATAAATCCAGTTTGATCCTGTGATATTACCGAAGGCAGCACTTTCTCCATCCTTCTAGCTATAATTTTTGAGAGTATCTTAACATCATTATTCAGGAGTGAAATTGGTCTGTATGATGCACATTGTAACAAGTCCTTATTTTGTTTAGGAATGACGGTGATTAATGCTTGACGAAAAGTTTGAGGTAGAATTTGATTGTCTCTAGCTTCTGTAAATGTTGCCAATAAGAGGGGAGCTAGCTGAGTGGAGAATTTCTTATAAAATTCAACAGGGTAGCCATCAGGGCCTGCTGATTTCCCGCTTTGAAGTGACTTTATAGCATCTAGTAATTCTGATAGGGTCAGAGGTTTATCCAGTTCCTCAGCAATTAAAGTATCTAGTTGTGGTGTCTGTAATGTAATGGCCCAGAAATGCATTAGATTGTGTGTTGTCTTCTTTGAACTCAGAAGAATATAAGATTTTATCGTAATCTCTAAATGTTTGCATTATATTTTTATGGTCAGTGTAATTCTTAAAGGTGACATTTAACTTTCTTACTCTCCTTAGGAGCTGTTCATTATTAAATAACTTGAAGTCCACATAAAATAAATGCCCAAGCTTCACTAAGGTCAAAACTACAACACCAACATTGAATATATTTTATGTCTTTATAGTTCTGCAAAACATGTGCTGTAGAATCATCTGGTTACAGCTTGAAGGTGCCAATGCCAGTCACCAGCAACCAATCAACTGAGTGGAGTCCATTACCTCAAAATCACATTTCACATGCTTTTTTTTGAGGATTGCACAATCTAGTCATATAACATGCAATACAATGGTCAACTGAACATCGTGAATTGCAGGCAAATATTTATCATCACTAATTTTCCATGTTACAAAAAAATGTGAACAGAATTTTATATAAACTGATGTGCTTTTTAATGCAAAGTATACACTTTGTATCAAAAGTACATAGATAGGAATTTTACAAAAAAATGGTATGATTGATAAATGAAAGCTATCAATCTAACAGAAATATTATTCCTCTATTCAGGAACTTTGTGAGAATATTGTCTATTATCATCAATAAACCTGATATATTTTAAGGTTTTGAATGAATTATTTATTACAAATACAGTTAAATATGAAATTTATGTACTTGCTCTATTTCTATAAAATCAATCTGCATCTATACCAATTTATTGCGTTTTTCTAAAAGACATTTATCAAATTTAAAATCTATGAAATGCATTTGCTGCGGTGGGTTGGCACCCTGCCCGGGATTGGTTCCTGCCTTGTGCCCTGTGTTGGCTGGGATTGGCTCCAGCAGACCCCCGTGACCCTGTGTTTGGATTCAGTGGGTTGGAAAATGGATGGATGGATGGATGAAATGCATTTGCTCACCTATTTACAGTTAATTTGATCACTTTGTCCTGAGGTGAGTGATGTAAATTCACACATTGATATAAAGACTTTAACATTTTTGTTCCTTTAATAATGTTAAGGCTGAACATTAATATGAGAAGACATTAGCTGTGTGGCTTGCGTCAGCAAAACATATTTAACTCAGTGAGGGAATGGACTGCATACCAAAGTATATTTCAAGCACACCACCTGGCAGGAAAGGCTTACAAAATAAACTGAAACTTGGAGAGTAATATTGTTCAGAAATAGCTTTCACCTATTAGGAGTGTCCAGAAGAATTTGTAACTTCATTTTATTATATTTAAAGTGATGGGTGGCCTATTGGACTTAGGGACCTGCAGACAGGAGACGTTGGCACAGGTAAGGGGCATGTCGAAGGAAGGCCCTATAAGATAGAGTGCAGAGAAAGCACAAGCTAGTAGTGATGTAGCAAATCACAATATCAGTATAAAAGGAAGGGCACATCAAGGGAATGACAATAACTTTATGTGCAGTGTATGCTCTGGTTGAGCTAGAGATAATGTCATTCAGAAAGAATTTGGGAGGGAGGAAATTGGCAAAGTGATTCCACTTTTGTTTATTCATTTTCTGCATAATGTTCTTGCATCTAGTTATCACCAAATTAAATAAAATAAAAATGTGGAGCAGCCCCTTCTGATTCAGACATTCACCTGAAACTAAGCTATTGTACTGGGAAGAGGTGAAAGTAAAAAGACGGCGCCAGTGTGTGTTGCTGGCCATCTGCATCTACATTCATTTTAGTCTGTTTTGTTTTTGATTGCCCTGTTTTCTGTCTTTTTTATTCACAATGTTTTTCTTTGCTAGTCTATGATCATCAAACTCTTTTAAACAAGGAATCAACAGCTGATAAACCTTTTAATTATGATTGAGTCTGGATAAATGAGGAGGGTTACATCAGAAAAGGCATCCGGTGTAAAACTTTGCCAGATTAATATGTGTACAACAGTAAAGATTTCCAAACTGGATCGGTCGGACCCCAGGTTAAAATGTTAGCCAACAGGGTGCTGGTGGAAATTGGGCTACTGTTGGCCGAGGTATAAGAAGAGGGGGAAGGTGTGTCTGGTGGCAGGAGGAGAGGGGAGTAAGGCCAGGTATATCGGAGGTGGGTTCAAATTGTACTACCATGGTGTGGATTAGAGGAGAAATGGGGTAGAAGTTATCCTGAAGAAACAGTATGCCAAGCACTTTGAGCTACATAAGCACCTTGAGCTACATTATATGTATGAAAATGTGCTATATAAATAAATGCTGTTGTTGTTGTTGTTGAAAAGAGTGCTGGACAGAATATTGATTATGAAGCTGGAAATTGAAGGTGTGATGATGATTGTTGTTAATACATACGCCCTGCAAGTTGAGTGTACGATGGATGAGAAAGAAGATTTCTGATGTGAGTTGAATGAAGTGGTGGAGACCGTACCCAAGGGAGAGAGACTGGTGATTGGAGCAGACAGATTTCAATGGACAAGTTGGTGAAGCAAACAGAAAGGATGAGAAGTTGATGTGTAGGTAAGGTGTCAAGGAGAAGAATGAAGAATGTTAGATGGTATTGAATTTTGCAAAAAGGATGAACATGGCTGTAGTGAATACATATATTAAGAAGAGGGAGAAACACAGAATGATGTACAAGAGTGGAGGAAGATGCACACAGGCGGATTATATCCTATGCAGGAGGGTCATTCTGAAGGAGACTGGAGACTGAAAAGTGGCGGAAGGGCAATGCGTAGGCAGGCAGCATAGGGAGGCAGTTTGTAGCATAGCATTAGAGATCAAGAAGAAGAGGGGAGTAAGGACACAGCCAAGGATCAAATGGTGAAAGCTAAAAAAGGAAGACTGTAAGGTGGAGCTCAGGGAGGAGGTCAGATAGGAATTAGGTGGCAGTGAAGAGTTACCAGAGAGCTGGGCAACTACAACAGAAGTGGTAAGGGAGACAGCTAGATGGGTGCTTAGTGTGACATCAGGACAGAGGAAGGAGGGCAAATAAACCTGGTGATGGAATGGGGAAGTACAGGAGAGTATACAGAGGAAGAGGTTGGAGGAGAAGAAGTGGGATAGTCAGAGAGATGAAGAATGTGGACAGAAGTACAAAGAGATGAAGCAGAAGGTGAAGAGAGAGGTGGCAAAGGCTAAAGATTATGCATATGATGAGTTGTATGAGAGGTTGGACACTAATGAGGGGAAAAGGACCTGTACTAATTGGCTAGGAAGATGGACTGAGCTGGGAAAGATAAGCAGCAGATTAACATGGTAAAGGATAATAATGGAAATGTACTCACAAGTGAGGAGAGTGTGTTGAGGAGATGGAAAGAGTACTTTAAGAGGTTGGTGAGTGAAGAGAATGAGAAAGAGAGAAGGTTGGATGATGTGGAGATAGTGAACCAGGAAGTGCAACAGATTAGGAAAGGAGGAAGTAAGGACAGCTATGAAGAGGATGAAGAATGGGATGGCTGTTGGTCCAGATGACATACCTGTGGAAGCATGGAGTTGTTTAGGAGAGATTGCATTTAAGGCTTTAACCATAATGTTTAATGCAATCTTGGAAATTGAGAAAATGCTTGAAGAGTGGAGGAGAAGTGTACTGGTACCAATTTTTAAGAATAAAGGTGATGTGCAGAACTGTAGTAACTACAGAAGGATAAAATGTCTTTGTGGACCTAGAGAAAGCAATATGACTGGGTGCCTAAAGAGGAGTTATGGTATTGTATGAGGAAGTTGGGAGTGGCAGAGAAGTATGTAAGAGTGGTACAAGATATGCATGAGGGAAGTGTGACAGTGGTGAGGTTTGCAGTAGAAGTGACGAATGCGTTTAAGGTTGAGGTAGGATTACATCTGGGATTGTCTCTGAGCCCTATCTTGTTTTCAGTGGTGATGGACAGGTTGACAGAGGTGATTAGACAGGAGTCGTCGTGGAATATGATGTTTGTGAATGACATTGTGATCTGTAACGAGAGTAAGGAGCAGGTTGAGGAGACTCTGGAAAGGTGGAGATTTACTCAAGAGAGGAGAGGAATGAAGGTCAGTAAGACCAAGACAGAATACATATGAGTGAATGAGAGGGAGGTCAGAGGAATGGTCAGGATGCAGGGGGTAGAGTTGACAAAGATGGAGGAGTTTAAATACTTGGGATCAACAGTACAGAATAATGGGGTGTTTGAAAGAAAGGTGAAGAAGAGAGTGCAGGTATAGATTGGAGTGTCTACAAGACGGCAGTGAGATTTTATGTTATGTTATTTGGGTTGGAGATGATGGCACTGACAAAAAGACAGGAGGCAGAGCTGAAGGTGGAAAAGTTAAAGATGTTAAGATTTGCATCAGGTGTGACAACGATGGACAGAATTAGGAATGAGCACATTATAGGCTCAGCTTAAGTTGGATGGTTTTGGTGTCAGAGTGGCGAGATTGCATTAGTTTGGACATGTGCAGAGGAATGATGCTGAGTATATTAGGAGAAGAATGCTAGGGATGGAGCTGCCAGGCAAGAGGAAAGGAGGAAGGCCTAAGAGGAGGTTTATAGATGTGGTGAGAGAGGACATGCAAGTGGTGGATGTGACAGAGCAAGACTGAGAGGACAGGAAGATATGGGAAAAGATGATCCGTTGTGGCTACCGCTAATGGGAGCAGCAGAAAGAAGAAGATACTGGTGTAACTGTGCTGTAAGCCCTACCTATTACCCTGAAGGAAGCATTGCAGAAGTTGAGAAAAGTGCAGGGGCATGAGGTTCAAAAGTACTTGCTGTCTTCTCCGGTGATTGATTTTGGCTACGGTTTGGCTTATGGTTGTTTCATCTCTAGCTCCTCCCTGGAACCTTTGTATGAATAGATCCTGGCTTTTGATTCAAGCTGTCATGATCACAGGAGTGGAGTGCATTCTGGGCACCTTTGCCTGCTGGGTCGTGCACCACATCAGTCTGGGTAGTTGACTCGATTGAAGATGGTTCTGGTCAATGCTAGATCTCTAGCTAATGAAACATTTATTTTAATAATTTCTTCATCTCACAAGAACTGGATTTTTTATTTGTCACTGAAACATGGTTAACTATTGGTAAGTTAACACCTTTCATTGAACTAGTACCCCCTGACTGTAAGTCTTTTTAGTTTCCAAAGGTCTGCTGGTTGATATGGTGGTTTAGTGACAATATTAAAAAGCCATTATTATTGTCAACTGACAGTTACTCCAACTTTGAATTACAGTTGTGTATCGACCATCAGAATTTCACAAGGATTTTATATGCGACTTTGTTGAATTTCTGGCAGGAATTACATTGAATTATAACATACTTTTAATTATTGGGGATTTTAATATTTATGTGTGCTGTCTGAGTAAACCTCTGGTTAAAGACTTTTTAAACCTCATTGATTCTTTTAATCTTGTTCAGTCTGTGAGAGGCTCAACACATGAGCATGGATATACATTTAACCTTGATTTACAATATGGTTTGCTTGTTTGCAGCAGTGAAATTGGTGATGCTTGCTTCTCTGATCACATGCCTGTTATAACTGAGGCTTCCTTACCTTGCCAAACTGTCAACACATGTAGTGAGACTCATTTCTCTCGCAAGACTCACTACCAGCAAGTTTTCTACAGCTTTTATGGATACTGTGTGTTTCCCCCCACCCCAGCTGAGCACTGATGGTCTAGTTACTTTGTTTAATGGCACTTGCTCTAATATTTGAGTATAGTGCTCTGTTTAAGTTCAAACACTCAAAACATGAGCCATAGTTAAATGATGCCACTTGTACCCTGAGGAATGTATGTAGGTGAACAGAGCACAAGTGAAAAAAAGACATCACATGTCCTTTGATATTTTCAGGGACAGTTTGTCTAATTACCAGAAAGCTGTGAAAACTGCTGCATAAACTATTTGTTAGATATTATCTCAAATAACTGTCATAGACCTAGTGTTTTATTTAAAATCATAAATACTATTCTTCACCTGCCTGTTCTTACATGGCCTGACATGACATCAACATTCTCAGATTTTCGTCCCACATTTTCTCCAATTTTTTCGTTCAAAAAATCGCTAACATTACATCTCATATTACACCCTCTGTTGAAGACCATTCAGTCCCTCCTACATGCTCAGCTGTTTTTCATCAGTTTGAATCTGTCTCTCTTTCTTTTTTGGCATAAGTAATTAGTCGCCTTAAACCCACAACTTGCCCTTTAGATATTATTAACACTCATCTTCGTAAAGATGTTTTTGAAGTGGTTGGGCTTAGCATCTTGTACATTATAAGTTGTTGTCTTGAGACTAGTTTAGTCCCAGCCAGTTTTAAACATGCTGTGGCCTTTAGTTAAAAAAAATATGGATTTTACAGACTTTTCAAACTTCAGACCTATCTCCAAGTTGCCCTGTCTTTCTAAAATTCTGGAGAAGGTTGTCTTTCTACAGCTGCAAACCTTTTTAAATGAAAATGGCATTTCTTAAGTATTTCACTGTTGTTTTAAGACACACCACAGCACAGAGTCTGTACTTTTTAACAGTTCTAAACGATCTCTTATTAGTAAGTGACTCTAGGAATACTGATGTCTGTTGCTGTTAGAACTAACTGCAGCATTTGATACAGTTGATCATGATATCTTTATTGCCCATCTTGAGCAGTATGTAGGTATTTATGGAACTGCTTGGAATGGATCAGGTCATACCTCTCAGAAAGAAGCGTTTCAGGTAGCCTGGGCAATTCCTCCTCTTCTTTGGCCCCTTTTATCTGTGGTGTCCCTCAAGAATCTCTACTGAGGTCTATTCTTTTTTCACTGTACATGTTGCCCTTAGGATCCATTTTAAAAAACCTTTTTATTTTCATTACTACGCAGATGATACTCAGTTTTGTTATCTTCCACTGAAGCAGATCAAAACATATTCTCTTAGACCTTTACTGGAATGTCTGAAAGACATTAAAAATACAAATGTCACAAATATTTCATAGTTTAAATGGCAAAAAATAGAGATATTGTGTTTTGGACCTTCTGAGCTTACTTGTGCTCCTGCAAGTAATCTTGGCCCTTTGACACCATACTGTAAATCCTTGGCAAAAAATCTTAGTGTGATTTTTGATAATGCCCTCAAATAAACATATTAACTCCATTGTTAAAGAATGAAACTACTAGCTCAGGGTATTAGGTAATCTCAAGTCATTTCTTTTTGTGGATTATTTTGAAAAGTTAATTAATTTGTCTCTTCTCAGCTTGACTATTGCAACTCATACAGTTATGGCCAAAAGTTTTGATATTATAGCATTAACACAAACCTGACTATATTAAAAAATATAGGGATCAGTGTAACATAAGTTTACAAAGGAAACAAACAAAACAGTCATGTAAGGTTTATAAGACTAATAAGTCCAATTTGAATCGCTGGGTGTATGAGAACATGAAGGCAACAATTAAGAGGCATACTAGGAAAGCAAAAAGACAGTTAGGGAGGAATATAGCAGGTAAGATTACCCAAAGAGATTTTGGTAGTAAAAGAACAGTCAAGGAAGAGGTGAAGTGTATCAGGAATAGTAAATGGGAATTTAAAAATACAGATAGTGAAACAGCACATGTATTAAAATTGCATTTTTTCTGAGTTCTTAATATGTGAGTAAGTGGATAACCTCCCAGTGATAACAGGTTACTACTAAGGAGGTATTGACAGAGAGAAGGATTGAGAGCATGCACTGATCAATAGTGAGAAGTACTGCTTAGATTAAACAGCCTGAAATCAAAGAAATAACCAGAGCCTCATAGCATTTATTCTCGAGTTCTTACACTGTTAAAAAAAAAAAGCATATACAAAAACTAGACAAATAAACTTTAAATGGGAGATGTTTTGCTTTTATTTAGCAAAAATATATACCAATGGGGTAAGCAAAATTTACTTGACAAGAGTTCTTAAAGTAAGCTAAAAAATGGTAAATACAAATTTTTTGATCAGTCAATAATTCTTGCAAAAAGGAAAGCAAGATTTAATGTCATGATGTAAAAACATTTTACTTACTTAGATTCCATTTTTTGCACTGTAAGGAGGTTATTGAGTACATATTTAAACCCTTGAGAAGTTTTTTTAGAAAGTCACCACGCACTGGAGAAACTCAGAAGGACTGGAAAATGGTCATTTTTATCCTGTTATATAAAAAGAGTGGCTGAGTAAATCCAGGCAACTTTAGGCCAGTAAGCTTAATGTGCATCACAAGTAAATTACTGGAAGGAATTATTAAGGAAAAGATTGAGCAACACATGGAAAGAAAAGGAGTTTTACAGAATAGTCAGCATGGGTTCAGGTATTGATTTACAAATGTGCTGGAATTCTGCTGTATGAGGAAACAACACAAGGATATGATCAAAGTTGTGCATACAATATTAGTTAGCTTGACTTTCAGAAAGCATTTGATACGGAACTTTAACGAAAGGTTGGGTATCAAACTAAAAGACAGGAAACAGAGGGTTATGGTGTAAGGAACCTTATCAGAACTGGGTTATGTTAAGAGTTGTGGCCCACAGGGGGTCAGTGCTAGGACCACATCTATTTTTAATATGCCAATGATTAGGATTGGAATATAAATAACAAATTGGTTAGGTCTGCAGATGATACCAAGATAGGTGGATTGGCAAGTAATCTATAATAGTTACAGCGACATTACACAGTGTGAGCATATAGGCTTGGGCAGATTTGTGGCAGATTAAATTTAATGTAAAGTATTACACATAGGAAATAATATTATAGGTCTGAATACACAATGTGAGGTGTGAAAATTGAAAGCGAATTAGAAGAATTTAGGAGTCCTAGTGGACTTGTCACTATCAACTTCCAGACAGTGTTCGGAATCCATTAAGAAGGCTAACAGAAAGGTTAGGTTATACAGCATGATGCAGAGAGTACAAATCAAAAATTTTGCTCAAGCTTTATAACGCACTAATTCATAATAAAATTATGAAGTGAATTACTACAGTGGATCAAGACTGTTACTTTAAAATGAGTTCAGCAAGGACATGGGGACACATTTGGAAACTTGTTAAGGGTAAATTTCACACAAACATTTGGAAGTTTTTCTTCATACAGAGAACCAGAAGCACTTGGAATAAGTTACCAAGCAGTGTAGTAGACAGTAGGATTTCAGAGTCCTTCAAAACCAGACATGGTGTTTTTTGGAAGAATTAAGTGGACAGGAATGTTGATCTTTGTTGAATGGCCTGTTTTTGTCTAGATTATTGTAATGTTTTGATGCATAGATTCTTTAACTAAGGAATTTAAAAGCCTTCCTGTTGTCTGAATTTGGGTTGCACAGAGTTGTAATACTCAATAGGAAAGGGTTGCATACAGTTTGAGGAGTGTGTTGCGGTGCAGTTTAAGCAAAAACCACTGTTTCACTAGGTTATAAATTCTCCAAGAATGACCCAGGATGAATGCTAGTACAGATTGTTTGTCAGCAGGAATTCTGGGTCTTGAAGATACAAAAAATACAAAATTGGGTTGTGAGTAAAAAAAAAAAATTAAGAACCAGTTTAAGAATTCAACTTTTATTCTGATATTGTAGTTAACAGATATCAAACAAAAATGTTTAAAGGCTTATGCCTATTTGTGGTAAGAAGATTATATGCAACTGAGTGTTTTGGGGCCAAATAAAGTAAAAGAATAGAAAAGGGTCCTTAGTTCTGGTTTGACCTTGTTTTGTACTTCTTTTCTCCTTAAGTTACCTCATTGTCTGCCATGCTGTAGGTTATTTATGCTTATTTCAGCAACTCTGTAGAATCAGACTGCACATTATTGTTAAAACTGCTAGAAGAGGTGATACCAGCCCTTTTTACTATCTGTAAGGACATTCTCATTGATCTCAAATTAGTCATTTAAATCTTTATTTTACTTACTTTTTTAAATGTCTTGAGTATTTAATAGCACAACTTGGTCTTTTTGCTTCCAGCTTTTTTTATTTTTGCTGCAACACTGACCTCTTGTTTTGAATGACCATCCATTTTCTCTTTTAAGGTTCAGTAACACATTAAATGTTCAATCTCATAAGAGAGACCAATGAGACATGTTCTCCAATTATGTCTGACTCAGGTCAACTAGCTGGGACTCATTATTTTCTTTTATAAATGCTTTTTGTTTGATTGCAATAAATGCAATGTTTGATTGGACAGGTTTATAATCACGAGAATTATAATCGGTGATGGGGTATAGATGTAATTCTTCTTATTAGGTTTTTTTTTTTAACTTACATATACTAAGGCTTCTTTGAGAGAAGGGCACAGAGTACACACCTAAGTGACCCTGATGGTAGATCTAGCCATGCATATTATATTCTTCTCTATTACAATATCGCAATCATAGATTTTGCTTGTTTTTTGGAATATAATGTCACTAACTGAAATGCTTATTGTGTTAATGTCTTTTAAAATCAAGAAATAAAATTTATTTTGGTGTTATTTTGTAAAATTGCTGTTGTAGTTCAACCAAATAAAACTGTTTACCTCTTTTTTGTATTAGTTAAATTGGTCTCTATACACATACACTTGATGGTTCACAGAAAATTTTACCCCCCACCCCTTTAAATTAACTATGATATTAGCACCAGGTTTTGCTTCTTTTGTAAAATGTTGAGAAGAAAATTTAAAGTTTATTATGTATTTCCATTTCTAGTGTGTTTCTCTAGATGTTAAAATTATTTTGGTTCTTTACTGCAGCATTGTTATTGATTATAATGGGCACTACCATTTTCTGTATTTTTCATTGACTGCCATAACATTGCTATACTGTGATAAATGGAAGAGCATGGTCTTCCTAATACAACCTGACCTTCATATTTTTAATGATGCAACACTATAAGGGTCAGCACCATCAAATTCCTGGTTATCCTAGATTGGAGATTCAAACTAAAAAAGAAATTCAAACTCAAAAACCTTTAGAAACCTTTGTATATTTAGTGCTCTAGTGTATTTACCTCTTACTTTGATTTTTGGCAGCGAATTTCATTTACCATTTTACCTTTAGAAACTCATTTTTAGTTCCTATGGTTAACAAATTATGGCTCATGCCCTGTCTATGTTACTTGTCCTTTTTTTGAACCTCATGATCTGTTAAATCATATCTCTGTTATTCTGACCTTGATGCCGGCAAACCCTGATGCCTAACATAACTGGAAAGGAGTCTCACTCTCTCTGAATTATCTTTCCCAAGATGTCTTCCATGTTTTTTCCCACAAGGTATTTTTTGGAAGTTTTTTCTTGACTTAGGGAGTCAAGGCTAGGCAAAGAAACACGGCCTCTTAAAGCTCACTAAATCATTCTTTGTGTGTTTTTGGTCTGTATAAGAAAAACATTTTTTGTTGTTTTTGTGTGTCTTAACCTGTTTGTAAAATACAGTTAGCCACAAAAATGCAAAATAAATGTTGCCAGTTTTCATATATTACAAAAACCATGGAGCCCTGTGTCAAGGCAGGAAAAAAATCTGCTTGAATGAATTAATAATCCATTCAGATTATTTTTATTTTTGCTTCCTGACACCTACCCGGCTCCAAACAAAACATTTAAATTTGTGTTTAATTGTGTTTTTTGTACATTTTAAGTAATACAATTACAATGGTTCAAATCGATTAGATATTAAATGTACTCTGACTCTGCTAGTCTTGTTTGATATTCTTTTTTGTCCTACTCCCGTCTTTTCCCAAATGTTTTTAAATAACAAGTTTACCTATCGCCTAGTTTTTATTGCTTTATCTTATAAGAAACTAACAATCTTTATGCTGTGAGACATGAACATCTCTGTTTGAGTATATGGGTGATCCTAATATGTTAGCAAAAATCTAATGTATATACTTTAAAAATAATTATAATTACAACTGTATCAGTAGTCTCTTATAAACTGTTAGGATGGTTGATGTGTATAAAAATAGACTTTTAAGAAAGCAAGAAATGTACTGTATGTATACTTAAAGATATCAGAAATAACTTGCTATACTGTATGTAGCCAATATCAGGCACTCTACAATTTTACAGCTGTTAACGGTGAAGCATATGGGATGCATGCAATCACTTGCAAAAATACTGATTTTTAAATTATTTTAAACAGCATACAAATCATTAAGTTTATATACCCGGTTGTATACTTAATAATTCATAGCTGCTTTTCAGATTTCAACACTGTTACTTGATTAGATAAAGAAAAGGCACATTATGTAGAGAGACACATTACGCAGACAGATTGCACAAATAAGATTTCTTAGTTAAACAACAGTAGCCTAAGGTTTTCTACAGTGAAATTACAGCAGCTTTGTAAGTCAACATAACTACAGTGGTGTTTTGAAAAGTTCCAGATAAGTAATTATCTTACTCAATACCACAGGTTTTTGTTTGAGGATTTTTTTTCTTTTCCTATAATGGCTGGATAGTGATATAGTAGTTTTATAAGTTAAATATAATACAATAAATATATGAAAAAATACTTTAGATTCTGTGTAAAATGGTAACTGAGCATCCATTTGACACCAACATCCATCTCCTCCCCAAACATGCAGCTCCTCCCAAAATATCCTGCACCTTCCCATTCCATAGGCTGCAGCGAGGGGTACCTGCTAGAGTCACTCTTAGTGGCAGGAAAAAAGCTGTATATATTACTAGAATAATGTTTTAAA
Source organism: Erpetoichthys calabaricus (assembly GCF_900747795.2). Classification (NCBI taxonomy): domain Eukaryota; kingdom Metazoa; phylum Chordata; class Cladistia; order Polypteriformes; family Polypteridae; genus Erpetoichthys; species Erpetoichthys calabaricus. The sequence continues at coordinate 121,756,181 of NC_041399.2, forward strand.
TTATATGTTAATTTCATCTTGTGGTCAAACTTTCCAGGCAGAAGCCAGCTCCTTGTGAGCCTCATTTGGATGTGGATTAAGGAAATGGATGGATGTTTGAAAGGGTAACTAGTAACTCCTAAATGAAGAGCATGTGTCAGACATTAATCATTTTAATGTTTAAAGCATACTAATGGAAGTGACAACAAAGTAACTCTGGTTACATTTTTTCTGAATTAGATATTGGAAATATATGAAGACTGTACAGTTAGCCGAATATAAACCTAACCTTTAAATGTATAGCCAGCAGCTACATTATATAATTTGGCATAGTTAGGTAATGTATTACATGGCATGACCTACTTCTGCTTAGCAATCCATGCTATCAACAATGATGAAATTGAATGTTTAAATGACTGTACAACACTCATGTTCATTTTGAAGTGTTCTTACTTGAATAAAAGTACCTCCTACATACTAATTTATGTTGGTGGAATGTTTTGTACTTGTTTAAAGTATGAGACAAAAAATCTATATTTTAACTGAACACTTACCATTAAATAAGGATCTAAAAGCAGATATGCATTGTAATGCCATTTTTTGTTTTGTGTTAATTCTGAGAGGGTGAGGTCAACTAGACTATGTTGGTGATCAACAGCCATATGCCCACATATTGTTATATAAAACTCAAAAGAAGTACTTGAACACTTCACACATAAAACTGAAATTGATGGGTCCAGTTCTCAAATCACACTGTCAAGTTTAGCTTTAATAGCTTTTTTCTGTATTCTGCAGTATTTATTAAAAGAAAAAAATCTGTTAAAGTATATTTTAGTTTAGCACACCACCCATTGATGAACTCAGAGCAAGGCATATATTGTCATATACAGCATAACTAAAACAAAAACAGAAAATGTGTGTGTGTATATATATATATATATATATATATATATATATATATATATATATATATGTGTATATATATATATATAATATATATATATATATATATATATATATATATATATTTATATATATATGCGTATATATGTATATATGCATATATATGTATATATATTGTGGCCTGCAGAGCCTACCACAGTCCCCATGCACATCACAACCCAAATTTCTTCTTCTTCTCTTTCGCTGTTTTCCTCCTCCACTCCCCCAGACACGCTTTGTCTCCCAACTCCTGACCTTGGTTCCCTGAGTAGTGGCTGCTGGCTCCTTTTATAAGGCACCTGGAAGTGCTCCAGGTGCTTGTTGTTCCACCTCAGGCAGCACTTGTGTGTGGTGGAAGAACTGCTCATAAAGGCTCAGCAGCTGCAGCACCCCCTGGTGGTATCCACGGAACCCAACAGGGCTGTATCAAACTCCAACTCCTATGAAGCCCTGCAGGAGTCCGCTGCAACCCAAGGGGGCTGCCACCTACTGCTCAGGCGGAGGTAATGCTCTGGATATGCTCCCTCACCTGGTCCTTAAAGCGTGGAGGCGTCCCGGCTGGTAAGGGCCCCGGCTGTACACCAAAATATATATATTAGGTTTTCAATGTTTCAGTGTGAGCATTGTGGAGTGAGTGTGTTCTAGTAGTTATTTTGTAGCCAAAAAAAATTACCAGGAAACAGAACTAAGCAAAATAGAATGACAAAGCCCAAAACACAAATGCTAAATGCAAAATCAAAAAGGCAATTATAGAGGTCCTATAAAAAGTAGAATTCTTTCCCCTAATTTACACCTAATGTTCCTTAAATTTTGTGATTTATCCTATGCACAGATAACAAGTTGCTGGTTGTCGCTATCTTATTAGGTGGGTAATGATGACTTGATGACTCAGGGTGTCTTGTGATACTCTGTGCATAGCAAAGTAGGAGCAACTGCAATTAAACCATCCACCAAATGGAGGTGACCAAAGAAAAAACAAATGTCATCAGGAAGAAACATTAAAAGTTTTAACCAAAACAAAATGAAACTGAAATTAAAGGAAATATATTCGTATTTGCCAAAAAACCAAAACAAAACAAAAAGTAAAATATAAAATGTACAGGTATATTATGTACATTCAAAATGTTAATGGTAAACATTGAAAAAAATTACAAAATAAATCAAATAATAATAGTGTACACAGTATAGATCTAAGATTCTTAAAGTAATAAAATGGTATCTTAGTACAAACAATAGATTTATTCACAAATCACATCATTTTCACAACTATTATTCTTTTTTAATAGATGAAAATTGTATCTAGGCACAAGGTCTTGTAGGGAATAAGTTAAACTCATGTGGGAAATTGAAAAATAGTGGATAGATACTGTTATACAAACAAATGTGGCCACTTTGCAGCTCCCGAATTGTCACGTGATAGTGAGCCTAGATGGGTGAAGGCATACTCACCAGCTCCTGGTTATATACTGTACTATTTTTTTCTGGTGAATGTTCACCTCAAAATGACTTAGAGTTGCAAAGAGAAAAATGTCGACTGTATTTTACCCATATGCACCAAACTTTTCAGAGAAATATTCTTTTCTTATAGACATTAGAAAATAGTACCATCTACTGATCCAGGCTCCCATAGGGAAACATCATTCTTCAAATGGGGAAGAGTTATGGAGGAGTGTAATTATGGGAGAATGACCTTCCTGATATGAGTCTGAGCTATGCAATATTCATGAATTTCTATAGAGATAACAGACATAATGTTTGCACAAAAGGTTGCTCATAAAAGTACCTGGTACCATAGCATCTTAGAGCAAAGGTTAACGACTGAGTACTGATGCTATGCTGTTAATGGCTAACAAATTCCTCTTTGTGGAATAAGGTCAGCATTTGCCTATTTAAGAGCTTATTCTGGTGGAGGTCAAGGACAAAGGCTCTGAATAGACACTGTTCAAGACCACAATAGCAGAAACAGCTGCAAGTTGCTATGCCCAATATGATTTTGGGGCCTGTCATGGTGGAAACCCTAGGACCTGTTTGTGGACATAAGCTGTAATGGAAGTTGTCAAGCTGAAGAAAGACCACCTCCTTGCATTATTAGTAGGAGGGTCTGCAAGTTGATTTTCAGGTACTGGTAGGCTGGAAAGGTGGTAGTTATTGCAATGACAGAAATACAAGCCCAGGTGTGGATGGGGCTTTTTGAGACTATGGAGAATGAATTCAAAGAGGTTCTGACAAATCTTTTGATGACTTGGGAAAGGAAATTTTAACATTAGAACATTAGGAAAGTTGTGAAAAGCTCAAAACGCTTGTCCATCCTATTGATGTTCAAAATAACTTTAGATATGAAGGTCCCTAAAGTTTTACTCTTTACCATACTACTTGTTAATTTATTCCAGGTGTCTATGATTCTTTGCATGAAAACCTTCTAGAATTTGTGAGAAATCTAACCTTAACAAGTTGCCAACTCTGTCATATGTTCTTGTTACAGAGTTTATTTCAAAGTAACAGCTGGGATGTATTGTACTAATTCCTTTTGTAATTTTAAACACTTCAGTTGTGTGCCTTTGTAAACCCTCTTTTCTTAAACTGAAAAGATTCAATTCCTTCTGTCTCTCCTCATAATTAAAACCTCCTAATTCCACAATCAGTCTAGTTGCTCTTGTCTTTCTCTAGTCCAGCTCCATGCCAACAATAGAGCCTGCCTTCCTCACCAGTTTGTCCAGGCGTGAGGCGTCTTTCTTCTTAATGCTGCCTCCCCAGCACACCACCGCGTAGAAGAGGGCGCTCGCCACAACCGTCTGATAGAACATCTGCAGCATCTTATTGCAGATGTTGAAGGACGCCAGCCTTCTAAGGAAGTATAACCGGCTCTGTCCTTTCTTGCACAGAGCATCAGTATTGGCAGCCAAGTCTAATTTATCATCCAGCTGCACTCCCAGATATTTATAGGTCTGCACCATCTGCACACAGTCACCTCTGATGATCACGGGGTCCATGAGGGGTCTGGGCCTCCTAAAATTCACCACCAGCTCCTTGGTTTTGCTGGTGTTCAGGCGTAGGTGGTTTGAGTCGCACCATTTAACAAAGCCATTGATTAGGTCCCTATACTCCTCCTCCAGCCCACTCCTGATGCAGCCCACGATAGCAGTGTCATCAGAGAACTTTTGCACGTGGCAGGACTCCGAGTTGCATTGGAAGTCCGATGTAGATAGGCTGAACAGGACCGGAGAAAGTACAGTCCCCTGTGACGTTCCTGTGTTGCTGACCACAATGTCAGACGTGCAGTTCCCAAGATGCACATACTGAGGTCTGTCTTTAAGATAGTCCACAATCCATGCCACCAGGTATGAATCAACTCCCATCTCTGTCAGCTTGTCCCTAAGGAGCAGAGGTTGGATTGTGTTGAAGGCGCTAGAGAAGTCTAGAAACATAATTCTTACAGCACCACTGCCTCTGTCCAAGTGGGAGAGGAATCGGTGTAGCATATAGATGATGGCATCCACCGCTCCCACCTTCTCCTGATATTCAAACTGCAGAGGGTCAAGGGCGTGTTGAACCTATGGCCTCAGGTGGTGAAGCAGCAGCCTCTCCATGGTCTTCATCACATGTGATGTCAGAGCAACAGGCCGGAAGTCATTCAGCTTAATAGGACGTGATACCTTTGGGACTGGGGTGATGCAAGATGTTTTCCAAAGCCTCGGGACTCTACCCTGTTCCAGACTCAGGTTGAAGATGCGCTGTAGAGGACCCCCCAGCTCCAATGCACAGACCTTCAGCAGTCGTGGCGATATTCCATCTGGACCCGCTGCTTTGCTGGCACGAAGTCTCCTCAGCTCTCTGCTCACCTGCGCTGTTGTAATTATGGGTGGGGATGTCTCTTCTATGCTGGTATCAGCAGAAGGATGTGTGGAGGGTGCAGTACTCCGATGTGAGAGTGAGCGTGGGTTAGGGTGGTCAAACCTGTTAAAGAAGTTGTTCATTTGGTTTGCTCTCTTCATGTCTCTCTCGATGGTGGCACCCCGCTTCGAGCTGCAGCCAGTGATGATCTTCATCCCATCCCACACTTCCTTCATGCTGTTATTCTGCAACCTCTGCTCCGGCTTTCTCCTGTATTGCTCCTTCGCCGCCCTGAGCTGGACTCGGAGTTCCTTCTGCACGCACTTGAGCTCATGCTGATCACCGCTTTTAAAAGCCCTTTTTTTCTGGTTCAAAAAAAGGCCCTTGATGTCACTTGTAATCCATGGCTTGTTGTTAGCATAGCAGCGTACAGTTCTTACTGGAACTACAATGTCCATACAGAAGTTGATGTAGTCGGTAGTGCAGTCAACAACCTCCTCAATGTTCTCACTATGTGATCCCTGCAGGATATCCCAGTCTGTAGTTCCAAAGCATTCTCTCAGAGCCTTCTCTGCCTGAGGGGACCACTTCCTGAATGAGCATGTAGTTGTAGGTAGGACCCTCACTCTTGGTTTGTAGTGAGGCTGAAGCAGAACCAGGTTATGATCTGCTTTCCCAAGCGCAGGCAGTGGGGTGGCGCTGTATGCGTCTTTAACGTTTGCATACAGTAAATCAATAGTCTTATTTCCCCGGGTGTTACAGTCCACATACTGGGAGAAGGCTGGTAATGTTTTGTCCAACGTCCAGCGTTGGTTAAAGTCTCCAGCGATTAGCACAAGTGCCTCAGGGAGCTGCGTTTGTAACTTAGCAACAGCAGAATGGATATTGTCACTCGCTGTTTCCACGTCCGCCCAAGGAGGGATGTAAACAATAACAACAATGATGTGTCCAAACTCTCTGGGCAAGTAATAGGGACGCAAATTTACGGCCAACAGTGTCCCTGCAGCAAGTGGAGACTTTGACATTAACATGTCCAGAATTACACCACCGTGTATTAACATACAGAGCGAGTCCTCCTCCTTTGTGCTTCCCGCAAGTACTTGCATCTGTGTCCACTCTAACTGTGCTAAACCCGGGTAGCTCCACGTTAGCATCTCATAAGGTGTACTTTCAGGTTTTAGACCTCCCCATTGTGTATTCAAATCTAACATTTTTACTTCTTACATGTACTATTTTACATTTACTTATATTACATTTCATCTTCCACAAATCTACCCAAGACTGTATGCTATCAGAGTTTCTCTGTAATAATTTAGATAATCTTACATCATCATCCCTTCAACTTAGTTTGGTATCATCTGCAGACTTAACCAGCTTATTGATGATATTTGTGTCCAGATTGTTTATATATTATATTATATTATATTATATTATATTATATTATATTATATTATATTATATTATATTATATTATGTATTAAAAAGAACAATAGCCCAGGTATTGATCCATGAGGGTCACCACTTTTAACATCATCAAATTCAGAAAATGTTTCCCTTACCATTACCCTTTGCTTTCTGTGCCTGAGCCAATTTGGAACATATCTTTAGACCATGGCCTGACTGCCCGCTCTTTTAGTTAAAAACTAACCTTTCATGTAATACCTTATCAGAAACCTTCTGAATATCAAGATAAATAATATCATACAATTACTATGATCAGTCTGATCACCCTTCTTATACATTACTATAATATCTTCTAGTGTCCAGTCTTTAGGCATTTCCCCAGTGTGCAGAGATTTTCAAAAAATATGCAGCAAGGGTTTATATAGGTACTCAATAATTTCCTTGAACACTCAAGGATAAATCTAATCTAGTCCTGGTGATTTGTTAGATTTCAACCTATTTAAAATAAGCAGTACTTTTCCATATAAAGGTGATACAGTGGCACAGTGGTAGCACTGCTGCCTCACAGTAAGCAGACCAGGGTTCACAACCCGGGTCCTCCCTGCGTGGAGTTTGCATGTTCTCCCTGTGTCTGCATGGGTTTCCTCTGGGTGCTTCAGTTTCCTCCCACAGTCCAAAGACATGCGGGTTAGCTAATTTGGCAACACTAAATTGACACTTGTGTGTGTTTGTGTGCATTTGCCCTGTGATGGACTGGCACCATGTGCAAAGTCTGTACCTGCTTTGCACCCTATTGTAGCTGGGATAGGCTCCAGCTCCCTCCAAGACCTTGTTCAGGACCAAGTGAGTTAGAAAATAAATGACTTCTCCATTTACAATTTCCAAATCAGTGGACACAGTTACTGTGTTGAGGTTATCTACTTCAGTAAATGTGAAAGCCTGAGAAAAATGCAAGTTTAGAACATTTACCATTTCACTGTGTGTATTCCTCTTTACCATTCCTGATGCACTTTATCCCCCTTTTCTTGTTCTTTTCCTGATACAAAAACTGAAAGAACCTCTTTGGGTCATTTTTTGCCTTATGTGCAATATTTCTCTCCAACTGCCTTTTAGCTTCCTAAATGACCTTCTTAAAAGTTGTCTTCATGCTCTCATATATCCTATATTTAGCAGTAGAGTTATTAGTCTTATATGCCTTTTACAGCTACATTTTTTGTGGAGGCTTTTTTCAGCTCTTTATTAACCAACTGCAGATTTTTGATGTGTTTATCCTGGATTATACATAAAATGTTTTCAAACACATTCCATTGCTCCTCGACTACCTCCACACTTAAAAGCTTATTCCAGTTAAGCCCTTTTAGACTTTGGTGCATCTGTTCAAAGTTTGCCTTACCAAAATTATATTATAGTCAGATGATATTAGTGGTTTAATCACCTGTACACCCTGAATTCTGTCCTGGTTACTACAAAATGCTAAATCTATACAGGCCTCCATGTTGGTGGTTTAATGCACTGTGTTAAAAAACAGTCACTGATCATGTCTAAAAACTTTGCTGTTGTACTCTGCTGTTTGCAAGGTTAGAAGATTTAATATTCAGTTAAATAATGTCCCCCATGACTATAATACCTCCCTAATCTAAGCAGCACTTTTCGCTCTAGTTTTCAATTCAATAAGTATCTCCTTAATAGTTCCTTTTACTTTTGGAAGGTTATCAACTTTTTTACACATATAAACACCAATAAAGTGCAAGCTCAAAGCATTTGCTTTTTAACTGTTTGTATATTCTAGTTCACCTTTACTGTTTCTAATAATTTCCACCTCCTCCTTGACCCTTTCTTTTATTACTTAAATAATGAAAGAATCTGTTTTGGTCATCGTTTGCCTTTTCTGCAATATTTCTCTCCAGCTGTTTCTTAGCCTTCTAAAAGCTTTCTTATCCATTGCTCTCATATGCCTTACAGTTATGCCTTATACAACTGCTTTTTCCTTTGTAACTTCCTTTTTTGCTCCTTATTTATCCCCTTTGGAGTTTTCTTTTATTTCTTACTTCTTAATTTTGAGATGAGCTTGTTCTGCATTATTTGTAAAGCACCTTTAAACCTCCCACATCTCCACAATTGTCTCTACATTAAAAAACATATTCTAATTTATCTTATGGAGGCTATCACTCACAAAGTTTGCTCTATTAAAATTAAATTTAATTGTTTTTGCTTACTATATGAACTCTGCCAAAACACTGTGAAATCTATTACATTATGGTCTCTAGCTCTTAAAGGTTCAATAACATTTACCCCTTCAATTCTATCCTGATTATTACAGAACACTAAATCTACATAAGCCTTCTTCTTCGTTGGTCCTTTAAAATATTGCAATGAAAAATAGTCACTGATTATGTCTAAAAAGTCCTCTTCTTGTGCTTAGCTATTTGTACGGCTAGCCCCATGACTATAGTTTCCCCTTCTAAACTTGCCTTTTTAATATTATTAAAAAGATGTACATTTAAACTATTTGTTTTCATTAGGGGGTCTATAACATATTCCTAATATAAGGCCTCAGTTCCTAATGCTGTCAAGTTGAAACCAAACACGTTCATTAATTTGTGGTTCATAATCTATTTGAAGAAGCTTGTCATTTAAATTCTGTTTGCATAAATATTATTGCATAAATAATATATACCTGTCTATGTTACACTCCTGCCCATCTCTATTATTTAGCTAAGTTTCTGCTATTTCAGTTATATCAACGTTAAGTACAGCTACATGTAATTTCAACTCATTTATTTTATTCTTAATACTGCTAGCATTAAGAAAAATGATTTTAATATATTGTAACGATCTGGGATAGAAATTGCCACTGGGCAGAGTGTTTAGTTATAAATAGTTAAAAAGAAAGAAAAAAAAGGGGGGCGGGCAGAGACACAACTGCCACTCTTAATAAAACAGCCTCTGGGGTGCTAGGAAGGTGTTTTTTTTTTTATGTGGGTTGGGTTTTAGTGTGATGTGTTTTTTTTCTTTGCTGTTTTTTTTGTCCTGACTTCGTTTTGTTTTTTCAGCTTGTTGAAGTAAGAAGGAAAGTGAATAAAACCATTGATTAGTTTTCTTTTATAATTACCACCACTTGCCTGAGAGATTTATTTGCCCATCTGGGAAGGGATACTACAATATTATTAATTTGAGTATGGTACTTTATATTTGGGATAGATATTAAGTTAGTATGTGTATTCGATATTACACTACTGTTCATTGCTTCATGTGATTTGTTAAACCTGGCCTGTCCTAATCTCCCTGACCTCCAATTTTCTGGTTCAAACAATCCTCAGTTAAGCTACTCATACTTCTCTCCAATAATTTGGTACCCCTTCTGTTCAAATGTAACCTGTCATTGCAGAACAGGTCTTATGTTCTAGAAGGAGTCCCAGTGCCCCATAAACCTATGCCCCTCTTTCTTTCACCAAGATCTGAGGCAAGCATTAATGCATTAATCTTTCTCAATCTCCTCAGTTTTATCTGCACTGGCATGGGACACAGGAAGATCTTTGGAGAAGACCACCCTGGCACATAACTTCTTAAAATCTTTTATTGTAGAACTGACAGCCTGTTCTTATCTATGTGATTTTTCTAACATTTACAATGTCAACAGAATCCACCACCGTTCAGATCAAGAGCCTATCCACCCTTTTAGGGAGGTAATTTACCTGTACATCCAGAAAGCAACACACTGCACAAGACTCTCTGTCTTTGGAGCAAACCTTTGTCTCAGCCCCCTTAATGATTGAGTCCCCCACTATCCCTACTAGCACTCAAGGCTAGTTTTGAATTGAAATGTTGGGGCTACTCAATCCCAACCTGTCACCACAGTTATGAGAACAACTACCCAGCTCTGCAGAGTCCTGAAAAAGGCTGGAAACCTCAGACTCTTAGGCTGAAGCCTCCAAATAGTGTGTACCTCTTGCCTTGACCCACTTGTTTTTACTTCTTTGATTTGTGCTACTTTGAGGAATTACATTATCTCCCTAAAGGACACCTGGATAATATCTGCCAATTCTTTACTAAAATGCAGGCTAACCTCCTCCTCCTGAGTATCCCTACCCTGTGCTTAGAATGCTGGATAAGCTGGTATCTCCTGCAGATGTAAGATTCCTGGAAGCAGATTTCATCAAAGCCAGTTTCCAAATGTTCCAGCATCTTGAAGGCCTCATGACTAAAATTTGTTTGGGTGCTGGTTAAGTCCTTTTATAATCTATACTAATTAATAAAAGGCAAAGCCCTCACTGACTCACTGACTGACTGACTGACTGACTCATCACTAATTGTGCAACTTCCCGTGTAGGTGCAAGGCTGAAATTTGGCAGGCTGATTCCTTACAGCTTACTTACAAAAGTTAGGCAGGTTTCATTTCGAAATTCAACGCGTAATGGTCATAACTGGAACCTCTTTTTTCACAATATACTGTAATGGACGGCAGCTCGATGACCGTGGGAGGAGGAGTTGACTGTCATGTCATCACGCCTCCCACGTAATCACGTGAAAAGACTGTGAACGCAGTAGGGAGAAATGAAGGAGGAGCCACAAACAGTGAAGAACAAAACATTCATTAAACAATTGAGAAGGGAGCTAAACAATAAGAAGCGAGCGAGTAAAGCATACAAGCATCTTCATAAGGGAAACAAAGCACGGTGTAAAACGTAAGTTTAAACTAAGTTTATAGAAATGCTCCCGCTGCGGATTGCAATAACATATTCGCGAGATAAAAGAACGCAGTAGGGAGAAATGAAGGATGAGCCGCATAAACGATACCACACGCCGAAGCGCAACGTTAGGGGCTTCACCTCTGGCGCTGACGTTCGAGATTCGATTCCCGAGAGCGGATGCAGTGAGTGTGTACGCCTGATGAGTCCAGAATTAGGGAGAAACACGTGTCGCATACTCTTTGCATTATTTGAAAGTAAACTATTAAAACCATTCTATGACCTGCTTCTCGCAACTGAAAGACGGCACATGGCGGATGTTAGCCGACTTGCTGACCGCAACGTTAGGGGCTTCAACTCTGGCGCCGCAAACAGCGAAGAACAAAAAATTCATTAAACAATTGAGAAGGGAGCGAAACAATAAGAAGCGAGCGAGTGAACCATACAAGCATC